>NW_027667153.1:0-13800 GCF_963924665.1 Micromys minutus
AAGTTTTGATAGGATGCATTGAAATCTTACTAGTTACCATAAGCAGAAAGTACATAAAAAACAAACATAACATGGAAATAGTCAATGTTTTCTTGGTGTGTATAGATTAGACATAATGAATTTTAAATGCCCAAAATTGGAATTTAAAATACAAGGCTATCTTCCTAGCTTTTGAATTATTAATGATTTAAGGTCCATGTGTACCACACTCTGAGTGGGTGCTATACACTTGTTGTTGTTCTTGTTTTCTAAGAAGAACGGAGGATTCCACTTTTTGGTCTTTCTTTGTTTGAGCTTCCTATGATCTGTGAATTGTTTCTGGGGTATTCAAAGCTTTCTGGGACTAGTATCCAATTGTCAGTGACTGCACATTATGTCTATTCTTTTGTGACTGGGTTACCTCACTCAGGATGCATCCATTTTCCTAGGAATTTCATAAAGTCATTGTTTCTGATAGCTGAATAGTAGTCCATTGTGTAAATATACCACAATTTTTGTATTCATTCATCTACTGAAGGACATCTGGGTTCTTTCCAGTTTCTGGTAGCTATAAACATGGTGGAACATATGTCCTTATTGTATGTTAGAGCATCTTTGGGGTATATGCCCAGAAGTGGAATGACTGGATTTTCAGGTAGTACTATGTTCAATTTTCTGATGAACCACCAGACTGATTTCTAGTGTTGTTGTACGAGTATCCAACACCCCAATAGTGGAGGAGTGTTCCTCTTTCTCAGCATCCTCTCCAGCATCTGCTGTCATCATGAGTTTTTGATCTTAGCCATTGCAACTGGTGTGAGGTGGAATCTCAGGGTTGTTTTGATTTGCATTTTTCAGGTGACTAGGGATGTTGAGCACTTACTTAGATGCTTCTCAGCCATTTGATATTCCTCAATTGAGAATTCTTTGTTTTGCTCTGTACCCCATTTTTAATAGGGTTGTTTGGTTATCTAGAGTCTAAGTTCTTGAGTTATTTGTATATATTGTCTATTAGACCTCTATCAGATATGGGATTGGTAAATATCTTTTCCCAATCTGTTGGCTGCCATTTTGTTTTCTTGACAGTGTCTTTTGCATTACAGAAACTTTGCAATAATCGACCTTTCTTATAGTTGTTACACTTATTTTAAAAAAATGTGTCTTTACCCTGGCAAAAGCTCAGGCAAAATCTCTAGAGATTCTTTTTCTTTTTCTTTTCTTTTTTTTTTTTTTTTTTTTGTATATTGCTTGCTTTTTGCTGTTGTAACATTAATAATATGTGATTTTGTGATTTTATTTTACTCTGTACATGTTACAGGTTTTTTCAATGTCTCTTGATAATACTGCTGTTCTATCATTTAATATCATTGCATACTTTGTACTTTTAAATCAGTTTTAAATTGTAGATTTTGTACTTTAAAATCAGTTATAAAAGGGAGTATTAAAATCTACCAATTTGCTTGTTTGATATTTTATTACTGAGCATATCCATATATAGCCCGTTCATATTGTTTGATTAAACCTTTTAATGTCTAAAATATAATTTTTATGCTTATTATTTTTCCTCTTAAACAATATAATAAATATATTTTGATATTATATGCATGGCAACATTATATGCATTTTATATGCTTAATTGGTCAATCCATCAATCATATATCAATTGTGATTATTTTTAGATAATTATAACAACTCTTCAAGGTTTTTATTACCTAGTAATACATTTGACTTTTCCATAGAATTTTAACCCATTTACATTCAATCAAATATTAATATGTTTTGATTTTAATTCATGTCTTTCTCTATATTTTGATTTTTCAATACTAATCTCTTGCCTTTCAGGTTAAATCACATTTCCTTTATTCCTCCTTATCCTATCTGTACTTTTCAATTAATCTGAATTTTTAATAGCATATTCATCTGAAAATTTATCTTAAATTTACTTGTTTCTATGTGCAAAGTATTTATTTTATGTTTTAAGTGAAAGATCTTTAAAGATATGTTTGAAAACATCTCTTGATTGACTAAACCCTTTCATATTTTAGTATGCATATTTTTATTTATTAACTCTCTGGGTACTCTTTAATGCATAACTATTCTGTTAGATTTTTTTTGAATGATCCAACGGCAAGGCACTTAAGGACATGAAATTATTTACTGAGAACAGAGTTCTTTCACCTCAGTATTATTACTGTTTCTGCTATATGATCACTTGTTGTTGAAGATGTGCATTATAGAATGTTTAGCAGGTTCTCTTAGGCTTTCTACTGTGTGTGTAGCACTTGGTGATTGGTGCTTGGTGTCCTACAGTGTATGTGTAGCATTTGGTGTTCTACTGTATGTGTGTTTAGTGTTTGGAATTCTACTTTGAATATGTAGCATTTGGTGCTCTAAGGTGTATGCGTTTGTTGTCCTACTGTGTGTGTGCAACATTTGTTGTTCTACAGTGTATATGTGTGGTGTCCTACTGTGTAGCACTTTTCTCTTGTTCTGTCCTGGCTGTGTCACGGAAAGTGTCCCAGATTTGACCGAACCTTGTTGGAAGAGAAGCACATTCTTTCATCACTGCCATAAAACTGAATCTTTTTATTGAGTGATTTCTGATTCCTTATATTTACCTTGAATTTTATTTATTTATTAATTTTTATTGAAAAACTTTATTTTAAGAAACAAAGATAAATGTACATTTTGCATAGAAGCATACTAATACATTTTAAGGTTGTAATTATGTATTTAAGGGTACATATACATACACATATGTATATATGTAACAGTAATATAGGAAAAGAGGGTATTAATTTGAGGGGATAGGAGAGAAACTGGGCAGGGTTGTAGGAAGGAAAGGTGGATGTGATACAGTTATATTTTAATTAAAATATATTCTTTTTATTTCTTGAACTTGACACAGTCTGTGAGTTATTTCTAGGGTGTACAGAGCATTTTGGGGTTACTATCCCATTATCAATAACTGCATATTATGTCTGTTCTTTTGTGACTGGGTTATCTCACTCAGGATGCATTTTCTCTAGATGCATCCATTTTCTTAAGAATTTTGTTAAGTCATTGTTTCTGATAGCTGAGTAGTACTCCAATGTGTAAACATACCACAATTTTTGTATCCATTCATCTACTGAAGGACATCTGGGTTCTTTCCAGCTACTGGCTATTATAAATAGAGTTGCAATGAACATTGTGATGCATGTATTTTTGTTGTAAGTTGGAGCTTCTCTGGGGTAAATGCCCAGAAGTGGAATAACTGGGTCTTCAGGTAGTATTATGTCCAATTTTCTGAGGAACTGCCAGACTGATTTCCAGAGTGGTTGTATCAGTTTACAATCCCACCAACAATAAGTGTTCTTCTTTCTCCACATCCTTGCCACAATCTTTTGCCATCCGAGTTTTGGATCTTGGCCAATCAGACTGGTGTGAGGTGGAATCTCAGGGATATTTTAATTTGCATTTCCCTGATGGCTAAGTTGTTGACCACTTCCTTAGACTATTCTCAGCCATTAGTATTCGATTGAGAACGTTTTGTTTAAGTCTGTACCCCATTTTTTAATACGGTTGTTTGATTCTCTGGTGTCTAGCTTTTTGAGTTCTTTGTATACCTTGGTTATTAGGCCTCTATCTGATGTGGAGTTATTAAATATGTTTTCCCACTCTGTTGGCTGCCATTTTGTTTTCTTGACAATGTCTTTAGCCTTACAGAAACTTTGCATTCTCATTAAGTCACATTTGTCAATCTTTGATCTTAGAGCTCGAGCCATTGGTGTTTTGTTTAGGAAATTTCTCCTGTGTCTATGAGTTCTATGGTTTTCCCTACTCTCTCATCTAATAGTTTCAGTGCACCTGGTTTAATGTGGAGATCTTTGATTCACTTGCACTTAAGCTTTGTACAATGAGATAAGAAAGGGTCTATTTTCATTCTTCTACATGCTGAGTGCCAGTTAGACCAACACCATTTTTTGAATAGGCTGTCCTCTTTCCATTGAATGTTTATAGTTCCTTTGTGAAAAATCAGGAGACCATATATGTGACGGCTCATTTCTGGATCTTCTATTCTATTCCATTGATCCACATGCCTATTTCTGTACCAGTACCATGCAGTTTTCAGCACAATTGCCTTGTCATATAGCTTGAGGTCAGAGATAGTGATTCCTGCAGATGTTTTCTTGTTGTTGAGGATGAATTTTGCTATTCTAGGTCTTTTGTTATTCCAGATAAAATTGCACATTGCTCTTTCCAACTCAATGAAGAATTGGTTTGGAATTTTGATGAGGATTGCATTGAATCTGTAGATTGCTTTTGGTAGGATGGCCATTTTTAAAATGTTGGTCCTTCCAATAAATGAGCATGGGATATATTTTCATTTTCTGAGATCTTCCTCAATTTCTTTCTTTAGCGGTTTGAAGTTCTTGTCATACAGGTCCTTCACTTGCTTAGTTAGAGTCACACCAAGGTATTTCATAGTTTTTGTGACTATTGTGAAGGGTATCTTTCACCTAATTTCTTTCTCCACATGTTTGTCCTTTGAGTATAGGAAGGCTACTGATTTGTTTGAGTTAATTTTATAACCAGCCCCTTTGCTGAACTTGTTTATCAGCTGTAGGAGTTCTCTGGTGGAATTTTTGAAGTCATTTAAGGTGACACTATCATGTCACCTGCAAATAGTGATGTTTTTACCTCTTCCTTTCCAATTTGTATCCCTTTGATTTTTTTTTTTTTTTTTTTTTTTTTTTTTTGCTATCTAATTGCTCCAGCCAGGACTTCTAGTACTATGTCGAATAGGTAGGGGGAGAGTGAGCAGCCTTGTCGAGTCCCTGATTTTAGTAAATTTATTTTGAGAAGCAAATTTACTTTATTAGCACACAGAGTTTGTCATTATGAACCATCTAATAACCAGTTTTTTGCACACCTGTCTACACTGACAGCACTTACTCTAGAAATTTTCCAAAGTGCCAATGGATTTTCTATGCAGTCATGTTCTTTCCACATTTACATATGATGGAACTAACTCTTTTTTATTTTAATTTCTCACAATTGTATCAAAGGTACTGCCCATATTTACATAGCTCTCTGCCCTCATAAAATATCATCCCAGGTCATCTGATCCTTGTATTTCCCAAGGTGGAAACTTATTTTGTTCATATCTTTTATGTTCTTTCATTTTCCTTAAAACATGAAATAATTTTTCTAAAACATAAAGAATTTTGATAAAAATTGTTTCATAACAATCTAAAAAGTTTGACTTTACTGAAGATTTTTATATTCTTGGATTTTCCATACCTGCAAGCAATAATTTAGTCAGAACATTAAAATATAATAGTCTTTTTTCAGTCACACGGTAATTTCATCTCAAAATTTGGAATGTGCAAATGTAACTTTTACTTACAAGAAGAGTCTTGAATGTGTGTCAGTAACAAGTGACTCACTTCAGCTTGCAAAGTACAGATACTCTAAGAAAGACCACAGTAGCTGTTTTAACACTGAGAGTTTCTCTGTCACTTTAATCAAACAAATGAGAGACATGGAATATGTATGAATCCTGGAATTTGATGTCCTATTTCTGAAGTTGGGAAATGTTTCATAAGATAATTTTTAACCCTGTATGGGTTGGAGTGAACAATAAATCTTTAGCATTCACACACACACACACACACACACACACATACACACACACACACACACACACACACACACACACACAGACAGTCTTCTAACCTTGGAAACATTCTAGAATAAGTCTAGTTATAAATATAGACACAAATGATAATTAGATAGTTTGTCATAAAAAACTGTGCTAATAAAATTATTTTTGTTTAAATAAATCAAGGTAAGGTATATAAGGAATCATAAACCAGTCAATAAACTTATTCTGTTTTATGTTAGTGATGAATTAATTTAGTTTTCTATTCAACAAGGTTTAATAATACCAAAGACACTGTGTGTGTGTGTGTGTGTGTGTGTGTGTGTGTGTGTGTGTGTGTGTGTGTGTTTTATATATTCTAATCATTTCCACAATATAGCAAATGTGGGATCCAGATGGGAAACCATGTAAAAGTGGCAAATCTGCAGTATGTCCAGAAGCAGACAGAAAATTATCTTTTATTCACCTAATATAATATTTGTTTCTGAGAAATGTTGCTGAATAAGCTTACCCTTTCTAGTTCTTCCTAAACTCTGGCCCCTCCAAGCTGACTCATTCAATCTGGCTTCTCTGGGCTTCTCATTGAATTGCTCTACTTGGCCTTACAGAGACTGGCAACTTGTTGTAATCTTCAGGGTCCTTCGTACTCTCTGGCTTTAACTGTTTCTGAACAAACTCAGGAACGAACTCAACTCCTCTGCAACACATTCATTCAACTTAACTGACTCAAACTAAACTCACATGCACTCCACTGCATTGCCTGAGCTCAACTGAACTGCACCAAACCCATTGAATTAACTGCCTGACATGCACTGGTATCTCAGATCTCAACTAACTGAACTCCCTACTTACTCCACTCACTAAATTGTCCTCTAATTAGATGTAAATATCCCAACATTGGTGCTCACTTTTATGAAATAACCTTACTTTCGTTGTTTGAGATTAAAGATGTGTACTAAGGAAGTGTTTGTATTCAAACCGGATTATACTGTATTCCAGGACATGTCTGCATTCCAGACAGATCACATGCACATAAAAGGTTTTTGGATGTTACCTCTTGTTTATTCCATGTATCTGGAACAAAAATTTCTCGACTTGAATTGACTGTTAGATTAATCAAACTAACAATTTAATTAAACATCCATCACTAGATTATTCTGGATACTCTACATTGTATACAAACAACTAGATGTGTATTGTTGATGGCTCTGCAATACTTACTAGAGAGAATTGTTGTGTTATAATTGTCACCAGGGGTCTCAGTTTACGTGGATATATCAACATTATTTTATTTTAAAAGATTTTATTTCCTAGAAGAAATCTACTGCAAACCAATGAACCGTTATAAAGAAAAATTAAGTCTTTCGGGAACCATATGATGTTTATTCTCAGAACACAGTACTCTCTCAGTTCCTTGAAAACAGTTTAAAGGAGCGAAGCCATGAGAAGCGTTCAATATTCTCACCCCTGTATTCAAATAGTGTGGTGCGATGGGCCGGAATGCCAGACAGAACGTGCAGACCACTGTTACTTAGAAATGCTACTAAAAGAGGAGAAAGATGGTTGTCGTGACGTGTCGACTTTCCTCGTGGGAGTGGAAGTGGCTGAGTGGCTGAAGAGTACTGATATAAGTTACAAGGGCTTCACAACCCTGAACTGTGGAGGGCTGCCGTAGGCTAATTACCGTGCTCTGTGTAAAAGCTAAGAGAGCAACGCACTAAGTGACTTATGATGCTTAAGTAGTGGATTTTCCCGAGGCAATGGGAAATCCTGTTATACTTTTACCTCAATGAGGGGAAAGAGAGAAAAGGTTTGTGAAAATTCAAGAATAAGAAGCAAAATCCTGGAGAAATGAGAACAAAAAAAATGAGATGTTCCTTTGGTTGCACCTGTGAAAAAAATATAGTGACTTTATATGTTTTTATAAGTTGCTTATTGTGTAAACATTTGTTATTTTAATACCAAGTGATGTCACTTATTGTAAAACTGTGTTCAACTATAACAAATACCGATTTTTGCTTTATAAAAGTTTTATATTGGTTTTCCTAAAATCATTACTTTAAAGTAATATATTACTTTTATGGCACTTTATATTTTCTGTTCAGCATTTCAAATTATATTACAAAGTTTTCAAAATAAGCATTCCTGGTCACATATGCACATATGAGTGTATGTACATGTATTTGTGTATATATATATGTACAGATATATGTATAGATGACTGTATATATGATTACATATACATAAATAATCATACATTATTACATATATACTTACCTAACTCACATACTTATTTAAATGTGAAATAAATAGTAATTTTAATGAATATAATTTTAAATGTATACAGATTTAAAGATTTCACTTAAATATATCAGATTAGGATATTTTTAAATATTTTTTTAATTGTAGTCTTCATGGTTGGATCTCACCAATTAGAAAGAGTTGCTTTTCCTACAAATGAAATCAGCACAAAAATATATAAAAAGAACAGATTTAAAATATGTTCAGATAATCAGAACTTCTCTTCCAGTAATCTCAGTCTTAAACAGGTTTCTTTAAGTGAAAATCAGAGTGACAAATTAACATTTAAAATGGATCCAATATAATGAATGTAAAAATCAAACTTGCAATGATACCCTAGTGTTCACACTGAGGACTGCACTTGGAAAACAGTGGAATGACCCAGTTGCGCTGTTCTCAATATGGAACATAATGTTTTGAGATCCAAGTAGTTTTCTGGTATGGTTCAGGTTCTGATCTGAGCATCATCTAGAAACAAGTATTTTTACAGCTTTGTAGCCCCTATACGTCATATAATTCCCCAGGTATAAAGCATAGGTGATGCCAGGTCATGTAAGGTATATTTGTTAATCATGTGAGACAGATACCACCTACCCAGAGTAGCTAAGCTAAGCCTTGGAGGAACAGTTTGCAGTGGATTCCAGGTTTCTTGTCTTGATATTTGCCTGTCTGTAAGTAATAAATCTACCTCACATTACTTTTATTGATGAGTGTTCTTTCTCTCTACTTGCAGACAAATTGATAACCAGTTCAGAATGATTCTACTAAGAAACAAAAATGCCTGGAAACTAGAAGAGAGGTAGAAATAAATCTTGGGAAGTGCACGGACATTTGGAATGGCAATTTATTATGGGAAGAAGGTGAATTTTCACATCTTGAATGTGTGTGTGTGTTTGTGCTTGTATGTGTAAATGTGTGTTTTCATGTGTGTATATATTATAACAGTATTTACCCTTTTGCTAATTAAGATAGATGCGTCCTCATGTATACTAAAACTTACACTAATATATAGCTATTCAAAATAAAGCTAAACAAAGGCAGTTGAACAAACCATAAATAAATTGTGACATATTCACACAACATAATTCTACATGGCGGGGGGGGTTGGGTAATATCTATAACTGAAGATAGTAACATACATGAACAGAGAAAGTATCATCCTCATTAAAATAAAATCATTGGAAATATTTGTATTGTACTGTATTGTTAAGTCTACAGGGAAAGAATAAAATCGCCAGCAAAAGTTTGAACCAAAATTGATACAAGTTTTATAGATATTGGCCAAAGACGGCAGATACTGGCCAGATCATTAACCAGGTTACCCAGTGATGGCTATGAATCACATTAGGGACATAATGGCTTAACTAACAAGAATAGTTCCACTGTGTTTCTTCTTTCAGATCCCTGTTTTTTCTGTTTCCAGTTATGATGAACCACTAATGTTTTGGAACAAAATAGTGGGAGGTATGTAATCAGCAGCCATGTTGAGATTTACACTCAGAAATTTACTATGCCCTTAGCATAGTGTCTCATAGATTATCTAGGGCATTGCTTGATTGGGGGGGGGGGAGGCCACCATCCCATGAATTCCATATTTGTGTCTGTCAGGTTTTCTAAACCCACATCCAGACAGCTGCAGTCTTCATTCCAGGAAGATGGCTTCTGGTGTCCCCAACAGGAACAGAATGAACATTGGCACATTTTTGGTGTCCAGGTTATGCTTTTAGGCTCCAGCCTGCTATGGCAGAGCCCCCTGGATTAGTCAGTTTTCCTGTTACTGTGATCAATTACTTGTCAAAGCAACTTGAGAAAAGCGGGCTTCCAAAGTTTGAGGTTATGTCCTGTGACAGTGGAGAATGCATGTAGGGAGGAACTTGAGGCAACTGCACATATTTCGTCAGCATTCGAGTAGCAGAGTTCATTGTTTTAATTGAGTTCAGGGGGCCTAGAGGGATGGGTCAGCCGTTAAAAGCTAGGCTTACAGCCAAGATTAAAACAAATGCGATGGAAAAAGTTTAAAGAGATTACCACCATAATTGAAATGTCTTGACAAAACTGTTTTCTTGATCAAAAAGTCACACTGTGTGTCAAAGAGGAATCAGGACTGAAGGACAAAAGGACAAAAGGTATGCTTGTTCAATTGGCTGGTTTCTGTGGGGTTTTGTTTCTTACTCATTGTTTAATTCTAATATGGGTGATGGGTGAGGGGGTGTGTTTTTTCCTGATTGCTTCAGTCCTCACCTCAACTTTTTTTTTAGCAATTGACTAATCTAAGAATCAGTGCACAGCAAAGGGGGAGATATTTAGTGTTCTAAGGATAAAGGCATTATTTCTCCAAGGAGGAAACTAGTTATTGTTCCAGGGAAGTCATAATCACCTCCACTTGTCTTTTATATCTGCAAACCATCGTATGCTGTACTTTCAGTTGTGAGCTCAAGATGGAGCCCAGCCCCTATAACTATCTATCCTCTTGTGATGACCTGGGGAAACACCTTCTTTGGTCTTCCTTTTTTAGCATAAAAATCAATTCAGTGGAAATTTAAGCTCCTTACTTTGAAATACATTTTTATTTTTTAAAAATTATTATTTCTATTATTGCTTTTTGCTTGTCCAAACTCTTTTATTTGATGGTGTATATGAATGAATACACCTAACCTAGGGTGAAAGAGAGATTACATTTTTGCAGGTGGGAATGGCCAGAAAAGGGACACTCATTGGCGAAACACTCAAGTTCCATCTAAATACCTAATTAGCATGAAGAATCCAGGTTTTTATGCTACTATCACTAATTGCTATGATCCTTCCAGTGACTTTGTTACCTGTTCCAGAGCAGGTACAGCTTGATAAGGACTTTCCTCCATTCTTGCTGTTCTCAATTTTGAGCTTCTGTTTGTAATGCCTGACTTTGTACTAACACCTACTTTTCTGAATCCATCTCACATGTCTCATTAGCTAGACCAATATTTTGGAATTTAAATGTATTTTAATTCCTCTACGTTTCTCTTTTATGTTTAATGAGAAGTTTTAAATTTTGTTTTAAGAATTATAACTAGCAAAAAATAATTGCATGTTCTCTATTATTGTTTAGACTATTTAATATATTTAGATTAGGTATGTTATTGACTTATTCATAGAACTTTTTATTGGCGATTATTACTGTTATTGTTATTAAATGTTTTATGTTTTGCAGTCTAGATGTTATTCCTTTTCCTGGATGCCCTCCAACTATTTCTCACCCCATTTCCCCTTCCCTGTCTCTAAATGGACGTCCCCACCCCTCAAACCTTTTGCTACCAGGCCTCCCCGTGTCTTGGAGCCTTATGTCTCATTAAAGCCAGAACAGGCAGTCCTCTGCTATAGATGTGTCAGTTGGGGGGCTCATATTAGCTGGTGTATGCTGCCTGGTTGGTGCTCAGAGTCTGAGAAATCACTGGGGTCTAGATTAAATGAGACATCTGGTCTTCCTATGGGGTCACCTCCTGCTCAGCTTCTTCCAGTTTTTCTATAATTCAACCATAGGCATCTGCAGCTTCTGTCCATTTGGTGGGTGTAAGTATCTGCATCTGATTTTTTTCTGCTGCTTATATGGTCTTTCAGAGAGCAGCCATGCTCAGCTCCTGTCTGTAAGCACATCAGAGCATCAGTAATAGTATCATGCTTTGGAAACTCCCCTTCAGCTGGAACCCAATTTGTGCCTCTCATTGAACCTCTTTTCCCCAAATATCTTCTCCATTTTTGTTCCTACAGATCTTTTAGACAGGAACTATCATGAGTCAATAATTTTTTGCTCTGGGATGACAACCTGTCTCTCCCTTGATGCCCTGTCTTTGTATTGGAGACGGGCTCTACAATTTTCCTCTCCCCAGTGTTGGGCATTTATCTAAGATCTCTCCCTTTGATCCCTGAGAGTTTCTCACCTCACAAGTCTCTGGTACATTCTAGAGAGTGCCCTACCTCCTACCACTTAAGTTTGCCTGTTTTCACTCTTTCTTCTGGCCCTTAGGTTTTTATTCCTTTCACCCCAAACCCCAGCACAGACACTGCTCACACTGTGGAGGGTAAGCTCTTGCCTTCGGGGATCATTTCCTTTTGTCCAGCAAAGGCATGGGTTTCCTCTCTAATGACTTTAATTTCTGTAGCAGTAACAGCTACTCTAGAACCTTCTTTGTCTATAAGGACAAAATCCATTTTTTTTCTGACCCAGACTTCACTGTTTTTATTTCTCTAGTTTTTTTGTCTTTCATCGAGATCTGACTGAGAACAGTGAGCAGTCAACTTTCCACAGGCCAAATGCTATGAACTCTACAATGTCCTCTGCCAAGCAAATGAGTCTATTAATTTCTAATTTAACTTCCCTCCATCTCAGTATATGGGTAGATTTCAAAGATATTCTATGCAGAATAGATAGAGAATTGAACTTTAACCCACTTCTTAATACACAGAAGCAACTGTTATTGATGTATTGGCAACCAGGAAGCCAAGAAAGATGAATAATGGTTCTCTGATACCTTTCACTTTGCCCATGCACTCAAGGTACCCAACCCTTAGAAAAAAATGGTGATATTGACATTTAGTGTGGGTTTTCCATAGTCTATTAACCAATCAAGAAGATTAAGCACAGACATTCCAGAGGCTTGCCTTTTAAGTCAATGTAGATCCTGCCAAGCTAGAGGTGTTAACCAACAATTCATTTTGTAGACCTATTCAGATTGATTCCCTTCCATTCATCTACTCTGAACTTTAATCCTTTGTATCCATCATGACAAAAAGAACATGACAGGTACTGATTAATCAGTTAATCATAATTTTTAAATAGAAGTTTATTAACATGTGTGTATGAAACATACCAAATATGCTGGCTAAAGCTTTTTTTTTGTTTGATTGCTTGTTTGCTTTTATCAGTATGTTTGTTATGAGTATGTTCATTTTTAAAAACACATGTAGTTACACATCCATTTATGATTTATGTAACTACCCATACACATCTTTATTTAATTATGAATTGTTTAAAATATGCTTAGATCGTATTTAATTTTTTCTTACAGTTTAGATATTACTCCCCTCCCTGTCCACACTCTGACTGTTCCACACCCTATATATCTGCAGCAGGTCTCCAAGATCATTTAAATTTATGAAGACTTATTGAGTGCAAAATACCAGCCTTGGTAACGATGCTTTCATTTGAAATTAAGAATATTAAAAACTCACACTTGAGAATATTATTATTCATAGCAATGTATAATAATATTTATATTTACAAAATTCTCCCTTTTTTTAAATTTTATATATCATGACAAAATGTTTAGTTTTTTATTAATTATTTTATTTATTTACATTCCAAATGTTGCTACTTCTCTGAAGGTTCTTCCATGAGTTATTTATCCCACCCCTCTCTTTCTTCCCTTTGCTTTTGAGAAGGTACAGCCCCATCTACCCACCTCACCCTGCTATCATTGCCCTTCTCTAAAGCATCTTCTCCAGAGGATTAATAGCTTTGTTTCCCGTTGACCCAGAGAAGAAAGTCCTTGCTACACATGTATTAGGAGCCAGGGATCAGCCCATGTATGTTTTTGGTTGGTGGCTCAGTCTCTGAGAGCTCTGAGGGGGTAGAGTTAGTTGATACTGTTGTTCTTCCTGTGTGGTGTCCATCCACTTCAACTCCTTAAGTCCCTCCCTGAACTCTTCCATAGGGGTTACCAACCTCAGTCCTGTGGTTGGCTATAAGTGTCTGTCTCAGATAGCTGCTGGTAGAGACTGTCAGAGGAACGTTATACTATGTTCCTGTCTGCAAGTACAACATGGCATTAGTAGTAATGTTGGGGTTTTTGCCTGTTCTTGGGATGGACTCCAGGTTGGGTTGTCTCTAGATGGCC
>NW_027667152.1:0-91000 GCF_963924665.1 Micromys minutus
ATAAAGGGAATTTCTGACTTATTACCCTGAAATAAGTGAAATTTCTGCAATTTTGCCCCTAAATAAGAAAAATTTCTGCCTTTTTGCCCCCTAAAAAGGGGAATTTTAGCCTTTTTACCTCAAAATAATGGGAATTTCTGCATTTTTGCCACAAAATATTAGGAATTTCTGCCTTTTCGCCCCAAAATAAGGAAAATTTCTGCCTTTTTTCCCTAAAATAAGTGAAATTTCTGAAATTTTGCCCCAAAATAAGTGAAATTTCTGCAATTTTGCCCCAAAATAAGGGAAATTTCTGCAATTTTGCCCCAAAATAAGTGGAATTTCTGAGTTTTGCCCCAAAATATAGAGAATTTCTGTCTTTTTGCCCCAACATATAGGGAATTTCTGCATTTTTGCCCAACTATTATGGGAATTTCTGCAATTTTGCCCCAAAATACGGGGAATTTCTGCCTTTTTGCCCGAAAATAATAAGAATGCATACCTTTTTGCCTTACAAAAAAGAAATTTCTTCATTTTTGCTCCAAAATAACGGGAATTTCTGCTTTTTGCCTCTAAATATGTGGAATGTCTGTCTTTTCCCCCAAAACAAAGGGATTTTCTGTCTTTGTTGCCCCAAAATAAGGGGAATTTCTGACTTATTACCCTGAAATAAGTGAAATTTCTGCAATTTTGCCCCAAAATAAGGGAAATTTCTGCCTTTTTGCCCCCAAATAAGGGGAATTTCAGCCTTTTTACCTCAAAATAAGGAGAATTTCTGCATTTTTGCCACAAGATATTAGAAATTTCTGACTTTTTGCCCCAAAATAAGGAAAATTTCTGCCTTTTTTCCCTGAAATAAGTGAAATTTCTGCAATTTTGCCCCAAAATAAAAGAAATTTCTGGAATTTTGCCCCAAAATAAGGGGAATTTCTGAGTTTTGCCACAAAATAAGGAGAATTTCTGTCTGTTTGCCCCAACATATAGGGAATTTCTGCCAATTTGCCCCACAATTAGGGGAATTTCTGCAATTTTGCTCCAAAATACAGGGAATTTCTGCCTTTTTTTCCCGAAAATAAGGGGAATGTATACCTTTTCCCACAAAAAGGGGAAATTTCTTCATTTTTGCCCCAAAATAAGAGGAATTTCTGCCTTTTTACCCAAAAATAAAAGGAATTTCTGTCTTTTTGCCCCAAAATAAAAGGAATCTTTGAATTATGCCCTGAAATAAGTAAAATTTCTGCTATTTTGCCCCAAAATAAGGGAAATTTCTGCCTTCTTGCCACAAAATAAAGGGAATTTCTGCGTTTTTGCCACAAAATATTAGGAATTTCAGCCTTTTTCCCCAAAATAAGAAAAATTTCTGCCTTTTTCCTTGAAATAAGTGAAATTTGTGCAATTTTGCCCCAAAATAATTGAAATTTCTGCAATTTTGCCCCAAAATAAGGGAAATTTCTGGAATTTTGCCCCAAAATAAGTGGAATTTCTGAGTTTTGCCCCAAAATAAGGAGAATTTCTGTCTTTTTGTCTCAACATATATGGAATTTCTGCCTTTTTGCCCCACAATTAGGAAAATTTCTGCAATTTTGCTTTAAAATACGGGAAATTTCTGCTTTTTTGCCCGAAAATAAGTGAATGTTTACCTTATGCCACAAAAAAGGGAAATTTCTTCATTTTTGCCCCAAAATAAGAGGAATTTCTGCCTTTTTTCCTAAAAATAATTGAAATTTCTGCCTTTTTACCCAAAAATATAAGGAATTTCTGTATTTTTACCCGAAAATAAAGGGAATTTTTGAATTTTGCCCTGAAATAAGTGAAATTTCTGCAATTTTGCCCCAAAATTAGGGAAATTTCTGCTTTTTTGCCGCAAAATAAGGGGAATTTCTGTCTTTTTGCCCCAAAATAAAGGGAATTTCAGCTTTGTTACCTAATGATAAGGGGAATGTCTGCCTTTTTGCCCTAAAATATGGAGAATTTCTGTATTTTCTCCCAAAATAAAGAAATTTTCTGCAATTTTGTACCAAAATAAAAGTAATTTCTGCCTTTTTGCCCCAAAATAAGAGAAATTTCTGCGTTTTTTCCCTGAAATAAGTGAAATTTCTGTAATTTTGCCCAAAAATATAGGAGATTTCTGCAATTTTGCCCCAAAATAAAGGACATTTCTTGAATTTTGCCCCAAAATAAGGGGAATATCTGACTTTTTGCCCTGAAATAAGGAGAATTTCTTTGTTTTTGCCCCAAAATAATGTGAATTTCTGCATTTTCCCTCAAAATTAGTGGAATATGTGAAATTTTGCTCCAAAATATGGGGAATTTCTGCCTTATTGCACCAAAATAAAGGGAATTTCTGCATTTTTGCACCAATATAAGTGAAATTTCTGAAATTTTGCTACAAAATACGGAGAATTTCTGCCTTATTGCCCGAAATAAAGTGGAATATCTGCCTTTTTGCCCTGAAATATTTGAAATTTCTGCAATTTTACACCAAAATAAGGGGAATTTCTTTTTTTGGCCCTAAAATTAGGAGAATTTCTGCTTTTTGCCCCAAAATAAGGCAAATTTCTGACTTTTTGCCATGAAATAAGTGAAATTTCTGAAATTTTGCCCCAAAATAAGGTGAATTTCTTCCATTTTGCCACAAAATATGGGGAATTTCTGCCTTATTGCCTCCAAATAAGGAAAATTTCTGCTTTTCTGCCCCAATTAACAGGAATTTCTGCCTTTTTGCCACAAAGTAAATGGAATTTCTGCCTTTTTGCCCCAAAATAAGGGGAATTTCAGCATTTTTACCTCAAATAAGGGGAATTTCTGCCTTTTGCCCCACAATATGGGGAATTTCTGCCTTTTTGTTCCAAAACAAGAAAAATTTCTTCAATTTTGTACCAAAATAAAAGAAATTTCTGATTTTTGCCCCAAAATAAAAGGAATTTCTGACTTTTTGTCCTGAAATAAATGAAATTTCTGCAATTTTGCCCAAAAATAAAGAAAAATTTGTGCCTTTTTGCCACAAAATATAAAAAATTTCTGCCTTCTTGCCACAAAATAAAAAAAAATTTCTGCAATTCTGTACCAAAATAAAAGAAAATTCTAAAATTTTGCCCCAAAATAAGGGAAATTTCTGATTTTTGCCCCGAAATAAGGAGAATTTCTGTATTTTTGCCCCAAAATAGAGGGAATTTCTGCCTTTTTGCCCAAATTTAGGGGAGTTTCTGCAATTTTGCTTCAAAATACAGGGAATTTCTGCCTCTTTTCCCGAAAATAAGGGGAACTTCTGCTGATTTGCCCCAAATAAAGGGAATTTCTGCATTTTTGCCCCAATATTAGGGGAATTTCTGCAATTTTGCTCCAAAATACGGGGAATTTATGCCTTTTTGCCCGAAATTAAAGGGATTTTCTGCCTTTTTGCCCCCAAACAAGGGAAATTTCTGCAATTTTATCTCAAAATAATGGGAATTTCTGCTTTTATACCCCCAAATAAGGGGAATTTTTGCCTTTTTGCCCTGAAATATGTGAAATGTCTGACATTTTACCCCAAAATAAGGTGAATTTCTGTCTTTTTGCCTCAAAATAATGGGAATTTCTGCCTTTTTGCCCAGAAATAAGAAAAATTTTTGTTTTTTTTTCTGAAATAAGTGAAATTTCCGCAATTTTGCCTTAAAATAAAAGGAATTTCTGCAATTTTTCCCCATAATAAAGAAATTTTCTGCAATTTTGCCCCAAAATAAACGGAATTTCTGTTTTTTGTCCCCAAATAAGGGAAATTTCTGCAATATTGCCCTAAAATAAGGGGAATTTCTGCTTTTTGCCCCAAAATAAAAGGAATTTCTGCATTTTTGCCCCAAAACAAAGAAAATTACTGCATGTTTTACTCCAAAATTAGGTTAATTTCTGCAATTCTGCTCCAAAATACAAGATTTTTCTGCATTTTTCGCCGAAAATAAGGGGAATTTTTGCCATTTTGCCGTGAAATAAGTGAAATTTTTGCAGTTTTACCCCAAAGTAAGGGGAATTTCTGCCTTTTTGCCCTAAAATTAGAGGAATTTCTGCAATTTTGCTCCAAAATATGGGGAATTTCTGTCTTTTTGCCCCAAAACAAGGGAAATTTCTGCCTTTTTGCCCCCAAATAAGGGGAATTCAGCCTTTTTACCTCAAAATAAAGGGAATTTCTGAATTTTTCCTCCAAAATTAGGAAAATTTCTGCCTTTTTTCCCTGAAATAAGTGAAATTTCTGCAATTTTGTTCCAAAATAATTGAAATTTCTGCAATTTTGCCCCAAAATAAGGGAAATTTCTGGAATTTTGCCCCAAAATAAGTGGAATATCTGAGTTTTGCCCCAAAATAAGGAGGAATTCTGTATTTTTGCCCCAACAAATAGGGAATTTCTGCCTTTTTGCCCCACAATTAGGGGAATTTCTGCAATTTTGCTCGAAAATACTTAAAATTTCTGCTTTTTTTCTCGAAAATAAATGGAATGTATACCTTTTCCCACAAAAAAGGGAAATTTCTTCATTTTTGCCCCCAAATAAGAGGAATTCCTGCCTTTTTACCTCAAAATAAGTGAAATTTCTGCCTTTTTACCGAAAATTAAACGGAATTTCTTTCTATTTGCCGCAAAATAAAAGGAATTTTTGAATTATGCCCTGAAATAAGTGAAATTTCTGCAATTTTGCCCCAAAATAAGGGAAATTTCTGCCTTTTTGCCACAAAATAAAAGGAATTTCTGCATTTCTGCCACAAAATATTAGGAATTTCTGCCTTTTTGCCCCAAAATAAGAAAAATTTCTGCCTTTTCTCCCTGAAAAAAGTGAAATTTCTGCAATTTTGCCCCAAAATAATTGAAATTTCTGCAATTTTGCCCCAAAATAAGGGAAATTTCTGGAATTTTGCCCCAAAATAAGTGGAATTTCTGAGTTTTGCCCCAAAATAAGGAGAAATTCTGTCTTTTTGCCTCAACATATAAGGAATTTCTGCCTTTTTGCCACACAATTAGGAAAATTTCTGCAATTTTGCTCCAAAATACGGAGAATTTCTTTTTTTTCTGCCCGAAAATAAGGAGAATGTTTACCTTTTCCGACAAAAAAGGGAAATTTCTTTATTTTTGCCCCAAAATAAGAGGAATTTCTGCCTTTTTACCTTAAAATGAGTATAATTTCTGCCTTTTTACCCTAAAATATATGGAATTTCTGTATTTTGCCCCAAAATAAAAGGAATTTTTGAATTTTGCCCTGAAATAAGTGAAATTTCTGCAATTTTGCCCCAAAATAAAGGAAATTTCTGCCTTTTTGCCACAAAATAAGGGGAATTCTGACTTTTGCCCCAAAATATAGGTAATTTCTGCCTATTTGCCCCAAAATAAGAAAAATTTCTGCAATTTTGTACCAAAATAAAAGAAATTTCTGCATTTTGCCCCAAAATAAGAGAAATTTGTGCCTTTTTTCCCTGAAATAAGTGAAATTTCTGCAATTTTGCCCCATAATAAGGGAAATTTCTGCAATTTTTCTTTAAAGTAAAGGAAATTTCTGCAATTTTGTCCCAAATAAGGGGAATTTCTGACTTTTTGCCCTTGAAAAACAGAGATTTTCTTTTTTTTTTTGCACCAATATAAGGAGAATTTCAGCCCTTTTGCTTTAAAATTATGAGAATTTTTGCAATTTTGCTTCAAAATACGGGGAATTTCTGCCTTTTAGCCCCAAAATAAAGGGAATTTCTGAATTTTTCCCCAATATTAGGAGAATATCTGCATTTTACCTCTAAATAAGGGGAATTTCTGCATTTTGCCACAAAATATGGGGAATTTCTGCCTTTTTGTTCCAAAATAAGGGGAATTTCTTCAATTTTGTACCAAAATAAAAGAAATTTCTGCTTTTTACCCCAAAATAAAAGTAATTTCTGACTTTTTGCCCTGAAATAAATGAAATTTCTGCAATTTTGCCCCAAAATAAGGGAAATTTGTGCCTTTTTGCCCCAAAATGAGGGGAATTTCTGCCTTTTAACCCCAAAATATAGGGAATTTCAGCATTTTACCTCAAAATAAGGGGAATTTCAGCCTTTTTGCACCAAAATATGTGGAATTTCTGCATTTGCCACAAAATAAGAAAAATTTCTGCAATTCTGTACCAAAATAAAAGAAATTTCTAAAATTTTACCCCAAAATAAGGGAAATTTCTGATTTTTGCCCCGAAATAAGGAGAATTTCTGTATTTTTGCCCCAAAATAAAGGGAATTTCTGCTTTTTTGCCCCAAAATTAGGAAAGTTTCTTCAATTTTGCTTCAAAATACAGAGAATTTCTCCCTCTTTTCCCAAAAATAAGAGGAACTTCTGCTGATTTGCCCCAAATAAAGGGAATTTCTGCATTTTTGCCCCAATATTAGGGGAGTTTCTGCAATGTTGCTTCAAAATACAGGGAATTTCTGCCTCTTTTCTCGAAAATAAAAGGAACTTCTGCTGATTTGCCCCAAATAAAGGGAATTTCTTCATTTTTGCCCCAATATTAGGGGAATTTCATCAATTTTGCTCCAAAATACGCGGAATTTTTGCCTTTTTGCCCGAAATTAAGGGGATTTTCTGCCTTTTTGCCACCAAACAAGAAAAATTTCTGCAATTTTATCCCAAAATAAGGGGAATTTCTGCCTTTTTGCCCCCAAATAAGGGGAATTTCTGCCTTTTTGCCCTGAAATATGTGAAATGTCTGCAATTTTACCCCAAAATAAGGTGAATTTCTGCCTTTTTGCCCCAAAATAAAGGAAATTTCTATTTATTGTCCCCAAATAGGGGAAATTTCTGCAATTTTGCTTTAAATTAAAAAAAATTCTGCAATTTTTCCCCATAATAAAGGAATTTTCTGCAATTTTGCCCCAAAATAAAGGAAATTTCTATTTTTTGTCCCCAAATAGGGTAAATTTCTGCAATTTTGCTCTAAATTAAGGGGAATTTCTGCATTTGCCCCAAAATAAGGGGAATTTCTGCCTTTTTGCCTCAAGACAAAGAAAATTACTGCATGTTTTACCCCAAAATTAGGTGAATTTCTGGAATTTTGCTCCAAAATACAGGGATTTTCTGCCTTATTCGCCGAAAATAAGGGGAATTTCTGCCATTTTGCCGCAAAATAAGTGAAATTTCTGCAGTTTTACCCCAAAATAAGGGGAATTTCTGACTTTTGCCCCAAAATAAGGGGAATTTCTGCCTTTTTGCCCCAAAACAAAGAAAATTACTGCATGTTTTACCCCAAAATTAGGTGAATTTCTGCAATTCTGTTCCAAAATACAAGGATTATCTGCCTTTTTCGCTGAAAATAAAAGGAAATTCTGTCATTTTGCCGTGAAATAAGTGAAATTTCTGCAGTTTTACCCCAAAATGAAAGGAATTTCTGCCTTTTTGCCCCAAAATTAGGGGAATTTCTGCAATTTTGCTCCAAAATACGGGGAATTTCTGCCTTTTTGCCCGAAAATAAAGAGAATGTATACCTTTTGCCACAAAAAAAGGAAATTTCTTCTTTTTTGCCCCAAAATAAAAGGAATTTCTGCCTTTTTACCTCAAAATAAGTGAAATTTCTGCCTTTTTACCCAAAAATAAATGGAAATTTCGTCTTTTTGCCTTAAAATAAAAGGAATTTTTGAATTATACCCTGAAATAGGTGAAATTTCTGCAATTTTGCCCTAAAATAAAAGAAATTTCTGCCTTTTTGCCACAAAATAAGGGGGATTTTTGCGTTTTTGCCACAAAATATTAGGAATTTCTGCTTTTTTCTCTAAAATAAGGTAAATTTCTGCCTTTTTTTCCTGAAATAAGTGAAATTTCTGCAATTTTGCCCCAAAATAATTGAAATTTCTGCAATTTTGCCCCAAAATAAGGAAAATTTCTGGAATTTTGCCCCAAAATAAGTGGAATTTCTGAGTTTTGCCCCAAAATAAGGAGAATTTCTGTCTTTTTGCCCCAACATATAGGGAATTTCTGCCTTTTTGTCCCACAATTTCGGGAATTTCTGCAATTTTGCTTTAAAATACGGGGAATTTCTGCTTTTTTGCCCGAAAATAAGGGGAATGTTTACCTTTTGCCACAAAAAAGGAAAATTTCTTCATTTTTGCCCCAAAATAAGAGGAATTTCTGCTTTTTCCTCAAAATAAGTGAAATTTCTGCCTTTTTACCCAAAAATATACGGAATTTCTGTATTTTTGCCCGAAAGTAAAAGGAATTTTTGAATTATGCCCTGAAATAAGTGAAATTTCTGCAATTTTGCCCCAAAGTAAGGGAAATTTCTGCATTTTTGCCACAAAATAAGGGGAATTTCTTTATTTTTGCCCCAAAATAAGGGGAATTTCAGCCTTGTTACCTAATGATAAGGGGAATGTCTGCCTTTTTGCCCTAAATTATGGAGAATTTCTGTATTTTTCTCCCAAAATAAAGAAATTTTCTGCAATTTTGTACCAAAATAAAAGTAATTTCTGCCTTTTTGCCCCAAAATAAGAGAAATTTCTGCGTTGTATCCCTGAAATAAGTGAAATTTCTGAAATTTTGCCCCAAAATAAGGGAGATTTCTGCAATTTTGCCCCAAAATAAAGTACATTTCTGGAATTTTGCCCCAAAATAATGGGAATATCTGACTTTTTGCCCTGAAATAAAGAGAATTTCTGTCTTTTTGCCCCAAAATAATGTGAATTTCTGCATTTTCCCTCAAAATTAGTGGAATATGTGCAATTTTGCTTCAAAATACGGGGAATTTCAGCCTTATTGCACCAAAATAAAGGGAATTTCTGCATTTTTGCACCAATATAAGCCGAATTTCTGAATTTTGCTGAAAAATACGGAAAATTTCTGCCTTATTGCCCAAAATAAAGTGGAATTTCTGCCTTTTTGCCCTGAAATATTTGAAATTTCCGAAATTTTACACCAAAATAAGGGGAATTTCTCTTTTTGGCTCCAAAATTAGGAGAATTTCTGCTTTTTGCCCCAAAATAAGGCAAATTTCTGACTTATTGCCCTGAAATAAGTGAAATTTCTGCAATTTTCCCCAAAATAATGGGAATTTCTTCTTTTGCCAAAATAAGGAGAATTTCAGCATTTTACCTCCAAATAAGGGGAATTTGTGCCTTTTTGCCACAAAATATGGGGAATTTCTGCCTTATTGCCCCCAAATAAGGAAAATTTTTGCTTTTCTGCCCCAATTAACGGAAATTTCTGCCTTTTTGCCACAAAATAAAGGGAATTTCTGCCTTTTGCCCCAAAATAACGGGAATTTCAGCCTTTTTACCTCAAAATAAGGGGAATTTCTTACTTTTGCCCAAAATATGGGGAATTTCTGACTTTTTGTTCCAAAATAAGGAAAATTTCTTCAATTTTGTACCAAAATAAAAGAAATTTCTGCTTTTTGCCCAAAAATAAAAGTAATTTCTGACTTTTTGTTCTTAAATAAATGAAATTTCTTCAACTTTGCCCGAAAATAAAGGGAAATTTGTGCCTTTTTGCCCCAAAATGAGGGGAATTTTTGCCTTTTAACCCCAAAATATGGGGAATTTCAGCATTTTACCTCAAAATAAGGGGAATTTCAGCCTTTTTGCACCAAAATATGGAGAATTTCTGCCTTTTTGCCACAAAATAAGAAAAATTTCTGCAATTCTGTACAAAAATAAAAGAAATTTTTAAAATTTTGCCACAAAATAAGGGAAATTTCTGATTTTTGCCCCGAAATAATGAGAATTTCTGTATTTTTGCCCCAAAATAAAAGGAATTTCTGCCTTTTTGCCTCAAAATTAGGGGAGTTTCTGCAATTTTGCTTCAAAATACAGGGAATTTCTGCCTTTTTTCCCGAAAATAAAGGGAACTTCTGCCGATTTGCCCCAAATAAAGGGAATTTCTGCATTTTTGCCCCAATATTAGGGGAATTTCTGCAATTTTGCTCCAATACACGGGGAATTTCTGCCTTTTTGCCCAAAATTAAGGGGATTTTCTGCCTTTTTGCCCCCAAACAAGGGAAATTTCTGCAATTTTATCTCAAAATAATGGGAATTTCTGCCTTATACCCCCAAATAAGGGAAATTTCTTTCTTTTTGCCCTGAATTATGTGAAATGTCTGCAATTTTACCCCAAAATAAGGTGAATTTCTGCCTTTTTGCCCCAAAATAATGGGAATTTCTGCCTTTTTGTCTCAAATAAGAAAAATTTTTGCTTTTTTTCTCTGAAATAAGTGAAATTTCTGCAATTTTGCCTTAAAATAAAAGAAATTTCTGCAATTTTTCCCCATAATAAAGAAATTTTCTGCAATTTTGCCCCTAAATAAATGAAATTTCTTTTTTTTGTCCCCAAATCAGAGAAATTTCTGCAATATTGCCCTAAAATAAAGGGAATTTCTGCCTTTTGCCCCAAAATAAGGGGAATTTCTGCATTTTGCCCCAAAACAAAGAAAATTACGGCATGTTTTACCCCAAAATTAGGTTAATTTCTGCAATTCTGCTTCAAAATACAAGGATTTTCTGCCTTTTTCGCCGAAAATAAGGGGAATTTCTGCCATTTTGCCCTGAAATAAGTGAAATTTCTGCAGTTTTACCCCAAAATAAGGGAATTTCTGCCTTTTTGACCCAAAATTAGGGGAATTTCTGTAATTTTGCTCCAAAATACAAGGAATTTCTGCCTTTTTGCCCGAAAATAAAGGGAATGTATACCTTTTTGCCATAAAAAGGGAAATTTCTTCATTTTTACCCCAAAATAAGGGGATTTTCCTCCTTTTTGACTCAAAATAAGTGCAATTTCTAACTTTTCCCCAAAAATAAACAGAATTTCTGTCTTTTTGCCCCAAAATAAGGGGAATTTCTGACTTTTTGCCCTGAAATAATTTAAATTTCTAAAATTTTTCCCTAAAAGAATTGAAATTTCTGCAATTTTGCCCCAAAATAAGGGGAATTTCTGTCTTTTTGCTTCAAAATAAGGGAAATTTCTGCCTTTTTGCCCCCAAATAAGCGGAATTTCAGCATTTTTACCTCAAAATAAGGGGAATTTCTGCATTTTTGCCACAAAATATTATGAAATCTGCTTTTTGCTCCAAAATTAGAAAAATTTCTGCCTTTTTTCCCTGAAATAAGTGAAATTTCTGCAATTTAGCCCCAAAATACATGAAATTTCTGCAATTTTGCCCCAAAATTAGGGCAATTCTTGGTATTTTGCCCCAAAATAAGTGGAATTTCCGAGTTTTACCCCAAAATAAGGAGAAATTCTGCCTTTTTGCCCCAACAAATAGAGAATTTCTGACTTTTTGCCCCACAACTAGGGGAATTTCTGCAATTTTGCTCCAAAATACTGGGAATTTCTGCTTTTTTCCCGGAAATAAGGGGAATGTATACCTTTTGCCACAAAAAAGGGAAATTTCTTCATTTTTGCCCCAAAATAAGAGGAATTTCTGCCTTTTTACCTCAAAATAAGTGAAATTTCTACCTTTTTCCGAAAAATAAACGGAATTTCTGGCTTTTTGCCCCAAAATAAAAGGAATTTTTGAATTATGCCCTGAAATAAGTGAAATTTCTTCAATTTTGCCCCAAAATAAGGGAAATTTCTGACTTTTTGCCACAAAATAAGGGAAATTTCTGGAATTTTGCCCCAAAATAAGTGGAATTTCTGAGTTTTGCCCCAAAATAAGGAGAAATTCTGTTTTTTTGCCCCAACATATAGAAAATTTCTGCCTTTTTGCCCCACAATTAGGGGAATTTCCGCAATTTTGCTCCAAAATACGAGGAATTTCTGCTTTTTTGCCCGAAAATAAGGGGAATGTTTAACTTTTGCAACAAAAAAGAAAAATTTCTTCATTTTTGCCTCAAAATAAGAGGAATTTCTGCCTTTTTACCTTAAAATAAGTAAAATTTCTGCCTTTTTACCCAAAAATATACGGAATTTCTGTATTTTTGCCCCAAAATAAAGGAATTTTTGAATTTTGTTCTGAAATAAGTGAAATTTCTGCAATTTTTCCCCAAAATAAAGGAAATTTCTGCCTTTTTGCCACAAAATAAGGGGAATTTCTGTCTTTTTGCCACAAAATAAGGGGAAATTCAGCCTTTTTACCTAATAATGAGAATTTCTGCCTTTTGCCCCAAAGTATAGGTAATTTCTGCCTTTTTGCCCCAAAATAAGAAAAATTTCTGGAATTTTGTACCAAAATAAAAGAAATTTCTGCCTTTTTGCCCCAAAATAAGAGAAATTTCTTTCTTTTTTCCCTGAAATAAGTGAAATTTCTGAAATTTTGCCCCATAATAAAAGAAATTTCTGCAATTTTTTATTAAAGTAAAGGAAATTTCTGCAATTTTGTCCCAAATAAGGGGAATCTGACATTTTGCCCTCGAAAAACAGAGATTTTCTTTCTTTTTGCACCAAAATAAGGAGAATTTCAGCCTTTTTGCCTTAAAGTTATGAGAATTTCTGCAATTTTGCTACAAAATACGGGGAATTTCTGCCTTTTAGCCCCAAAATAAAGGGAATTACTGCATTTTTCCCCAATATTAGGGGAATATCTGCATTTTACCTCTAAATAAAAGGAATTTCTGCATTTTGCCCCAAAATATGGGGAATTTCTCCCTTTTTGTTCCAAAATAAGGAAAATTTCTTCAATTTTGTACCAAAATAAAAGAAATTTCTGCTTTTTGCCCCAAAATAAAAGTAATTTCTGACTTTTTGCCCTGAAATAAATGAAATTTCGGCAATTTTGCCTGAAAATAAGGGAAATTTGTGCCTTTTTGTCCCAAAATGAGGGGAATTTCTGCCTTTTAACCGCAAAATATGGAAAATTTCAGCATTTTTCCTCAAAATAAGGGGAATTTCAGACTTTTTGCACCAAAATATGGGGAATTTTTGCATTTGCCACAAAATAAGAAAAATTTCTGCAATTCTGTATCAAAATAAAAGAAATTTCTAAAAGTTTGCCCCAAAATAAGAGAAATTTCTGGTTTTTGCCCCGAAATAATGAGAATTTCTGTATTTTTGGCCCAAAATAAAGGGAATTTCTGCCTTTTTGCCCCAAAATTAGGGGAGTTTCTGCAATTTTGCTTCAAAATACAGGGAATTTCTGCCTCTTTTCCCGAAAATAAGAGTAACTTCTGCTGATTTGCCCCAAATAAAGGGAATTTCTGCATTTTTGCCCCAATATTAGGAAAATTTCTGCAATTTTGCTCCAAAATACGGGGAATTTCTGCCTTTTTGCCCGAAATTAAGGGGATTTTCTGCCTTTTTGCCACCAAACAAGGGAAATTTCTGCAATTTTATCCCAAAATAAAGGGAATTTCTGCCTTTTTGCCCCCAAATAAGGGGAATTTCTGCCTTTTTGCCCTGAAATATGTGAAATGTCTGCAATTTTACCCCAAAATAACGTGAATTTCTGCCTTTTTGCCCCAAAATAATGGGAATTTCTGCCTTTTTGCCCGAAAATAAGAAAAATTTTTGCTTTTTTTCTCTGAAAAAAGTGAAATTTCTGCAATTTTGCTTTAAAATAAAAAAAATTTCTGCAATTTTTCCCCATAATAAAAGAATTTTCTGCAATTTTGCCCCAAAATAAAGAAAATTTCTGTTTTTGTCCCCAAATAGGGGAAATTTCTGCAATTTTGCCCTAAAATAAGGGGAATTTCTGCCTTTTGCCCCAAAATAAGAGGAATTTCTGCCTTTTTGCCCCAAAACAAAGAAAATTACTGCATGTTTTACCCCAAAATTAGGTGAATTTTTGCAATTTGCTCCAAAATACAGGGATTTTCTGCCTTTTTTCGCCGAAAATAAGGGGAATTTCTGCCATTTTGCCGCAAAATAAGTGAAATTTCTGCAGTTTTACCCCAAAATAAGGGGAATTTCTGTGTTTTTGCCCCAAAATTATAGGAATTTCTGCAATTTTTCTCCAAAATACTAGAAATATCTGCCTTTTTGCCTGAAAATAAAGGGAATGTATACCTTTTAGCCATAAAAAGGGAAATTTCTTCATTTTTACTTCAAAATAAGGGGATTTTCCGCCTTTTTTACTCAAAATAAGTGCAATTTCTGACTTTTCCCCCAAAATAAACGGAATTTCTGTCTTTTTGCCCCAAAATAAGGGGAATTTCTGACTTTTTGCCCTGAAATAATTTAAATTTCTAAATTTTTTCCCCAAAATAATTGAAATGTCTGTTTTTTGCCCCAAAATAAGAGGAATTTCTATTTTCTTGCCCCAAAATAAGGGGAATTTCAGCCTTTTTTCCTCAAAATAAGGGGAATTTCTGCATTTTGCCCCAAAGTATGAGGAATTTCTGCCTTTTTGCCCCAAAATAAGAAAAATTTCTCCAATTTTGTACCAAAATAAAAGAAATTTCTGCCTTTTTGCCCCAAAATAAGAGAAATTTCTGCCTTTTTTCCCTGAAATAAGTGAAATTTCTGCAATTTTGCCCCATAATAAGGAAATACTTCTGCAATTTTTCCCCAAAGTAAAGGAAAATTCTGCAATTTTGCCCTAAATAAGGAGAATTTCAGCCTTTTTGCCCTAAAATTATGAGAATTTCTGCAATTTTGCTTCAAAATACGGGGAATTTCTGCCTTTTAGCCCCAAAATAAAGGGAATTTCTGCATTTTGCCTCAAAATATGGGGAATTTCTTCCTTTTTGTTCCAAAATAAGGAAAATTTCTTCAATTTTGTACCATAATAAAAGAAATTTCTGCTTTTTGCCCCCAAAAAAGGGGAATTTCTGACTTTTTACCCAAAAATAAATGAAATTTCTGCAATTTTGCCCAAAAATAAATGAAATTTGTGCCTTTTTGCCCCAAAATGAGGAGAATTTCTGCCTTTTGCCCCAAAATATGAGGAATTTCAGCATTTTACCTCAAATTAAGGGGAATTTCACCTTTTTGCTCCAAAATACGGGTCATTTCTGCCTTTTTGCCCGAAATTAAGTGGAATTTCTGCCTTTTTGTTTCGAGATAAGTGAAATATCTGCAATTTTAGCCAAAAATTAGGGATTTCATTTTTTTGCCCCAAAATAAGCAGAATTTCTGCCATTTTGCCCTGAAATATTTGAAATTTCTGCAATTTTACCCCAAAATAAAAAGAATTTCGGCCTTTTTGCCCCAAAAG
Organism: Micromys minutus; assembly: GCF_963924665.1. Taxonomy (NCBI): domain Eukaryota; kingdom Metazoa; phylum Chordata; class Mammalia; order Rodentia; family Muridae; genus Micromys; species Micromys minutus. The sequence continues at coordinate 15,036 of NW_027667152.1, forward strand.
AAGGGGAATTTCAGCCTTTTTACCTCAAAATAAGGGGAATTTCTGCCTTTTGCCCCAAAATATGGGGAATTTCTGCCTTTTTGTTCCAAAATAAGGAAAATTTCTTCAATTTTGTACCAATATAAAAAAAATTTCTGCTTTTTGCCCAGGGAAATTTCTTCATTTTTGCCCCAAAATAAGGGAAATTTCTGCCTTTTTGCCCTGAAATATGTGAAATTTCTGCAATTTTAGCCCAAAATAAGGTGAATTTCTGCATTTTTGCCCCAAAATAATGGGAATTTCTGCCTTTTTGCCCCAAAATAAGAAAAATTTTTGCTTTTTTTCTCTCAAATAAGTGAAATTTCTGCAAATTTGCCCTAAAATAAGGGAAATTTCTGCAATTTTTTCCCATAATAAGAGAAATTTATGCAATTTTGCCCAAAAATAAGGGGAATTTCTGTTTTTTTGCCCCCAAATAAAAGAAATTTTTGCAATTTTGCTCTAAAATAAGGGGAATTTCTGCCTTTTGCCCCAAAATAATGAGAATTTTTGCCGTTTTGCCTCAAAATAATAAAAATTACTGTATTTTTTACCCCAAAATTAGGTGAATTTCTGCAATTTTGCTCCAAAATACGGGGATTTTCTGCCTTTTTCGCCGAAAATAAGGGGAATTTCTGCCATTTTGCTGCGAAATAAGTGAAATTTCTGCAGTTTTACCCCAAAATAAGAGGACTTTCTGCTTTTTTGCCCCAAAATTAGGGAAATTTCTGCAATTTTGCTCCAAAATAAGGGGAATTTTTGCCTTTTTGCCCAAAAATAAAGGGAATGTTTTCCTTTTTGCCATAAACAAGGGAAATTTCTTCATTTTTGCCCCAAAATAAGGGGATTTTCCGCCTTTTTGAATTTTCCCCAAAAATAAATGAAATTTCTGTCTTTTTGCACCAAAATAAGGGGAATTTCTGCCTTTTTGACCCAAAATTAGGGGAATTTCTGCAATTTTGCTCCAAAATACAAGGAATTTCTGCCTTTTTGCCCGAAAATAAAGGGAATGTATACCTTTTTGCCATAAAAAGGGAAATTTCTTCATTTTTACCCCAAAATAAGGGGATTTTCCTCCTTTTTGACTCAAAATAAGTGCAATTTCTAACTTTTCCCCAAAAATAAACAGAATTTCTGTCTTTTTGCCCCAAAATAAGGGGAATTTCTGACTTTTTGCCCTGAAATAATTTAAATTTCTAAAATTTTTCCCTAAAAGAATTGAAATTTCTGCAATTTTGCCCCAAAATAAGGGGAATTTCTGTCTTTTTGCTTCAAAATAAGGGAAATTTCTGCCTTTTTGCCCCCAAATAAGCGGAATTTCAGCATTTTTACCTCAAAATAAGGGGAATTTCTGCATTTTTGCCACAAAATATTATGAAATCTGCTTTTTGCTCCAAAATTAGAAAAATTTCTGCCTTTTTTCCCTGAAATAAGTGAAATTTCTGCAATTTAGCCCCAAAATACATGAAATTTCTGCAATTTTGCCCCAAAATTAGGGCAATTCTTGGTATTTTGCCCCAAAATAAGTGGAATTTCCGAGTTTTACCCCAAAATAAGGAGAAATTCTGCCTTTTTGCCCCAACAAATAGAGAATTTCTGACTTTTTGCCCCACAACTAGGGGAATTTCTGCAATTTTGCTCCAAAATACTGGGAATTTCTGCTTTTTTCCCGGAAATAAGGGGAATGTATACCTTTTGCCACAAAAAAGGGAAATTTCTTCATTTTTGCCCCAAAATAAGAGGAATTTCTGCCTTTTTACCTCAAAATAAGTGAAATTTCTACCTTTTTCCGAAAAATAACCGGAATTTCTGGCTTTTTGCCCCAAAATAAAAGGAATTTTTGAATTATGCCCTGAAATAAGTGAAATTTCTTCAATTTTGCCCCAAAATAAGGGAAATTTCTGACTTTTTGCCACAAAATAAGGGAAATTTCTGGAATTTTGCCCCAAAATAAGTGGAATTTCTGAGTTTTGCCCCAAAATAAGGAGAAATTCTGTTTTTTTGCCCCAACATATAGAAAATTTCTGCCTTTTTGCCCCACAATTAGGGGAATTTCCGCAATTTTGCTCCAAAATACGAGGAATTTCTGCTTTTTTGCCCGAAAATAAGGGGAATGTTTAACTTTTGCAACAAAAAAGAAAAATTTCTTCATTTTTGCCTCAAAATAAGAGGAATTTCTGCCTTTTTACCTTAAAATAAGTAAAATTTCTGCCTTTTTACCCAAAAATATACGGAATTTCTGTATTTTTGCCCCAAAATAAAGGAATTTTTGAATTTTGTTCTGAAATAAGTGAAATTTCTGCAATTTTTCCCCAAAATAAAGGAAATTTCTGCCTTTTTGCCACAAAATAAGGGGAATTTCTGTCTTTTTGCCACAAAATAAGGGGAAATTCAGCCTTTTTACCTAATAATGAGAATTTCTGCCTTTTGCCCCAAAGTATAGGTAATTTCTGCCTTTTTGCCCCAAAATAAGAAAAATTTCTGGAATTTTGTACCAAAATAAAAGAAATTTCTGCCTTTTTGCCCCAAAATAAGAGAAATTTCTTTCTTTTTTCCCTGAAATAAGTGAAATTTCTGAAATTTTGCCCCATAATAAAAGAAATTTCTGCAATTTTTTATTAAAGTAAAGGAAATTTCTGCAATTTTGTCCCAAATAAGGGGAATCTGACATTTTGCCCTCGAAAAACAGAGATTTTCTTTCTTTTTGCACCAAAATAAGGAGAATTTCAGCCTTTTTGCCTTAAAGTTATGAGAATTTCTGCAATTTTGCTACAAAATACGGGGAATTTCTGCCTTTTAGCCCCAAAATAAAGGGAATTACTGCATTTTTCCCCAATATTAGGGGAATATCTGCATTTTACCTCTAAATAAAAGGAATTTCTGCATTTTGCCCCAAAATATGGGGAATTTCTCCCTTTTTGTTCCAAAATAAGGAAAATTTCTTCAATTTTGTACCAAAATAAAAGAAATTTCTGCTTTTTGCCCCAAAATAAAAGTAATTTCTGACTTTTTGCCCTGAAATAAATGAAATTTCGGCAATTTTGCCTGAAAATAAGGGAAATTTGTGCCTTTTTGTCCCAAAATGAGGGGAATTTCTGCCTTTTAACCGCAAAATATGGAAAATTTCAGCATTTTTCCTCAAAATAAGGGGAATTTCAGACTTTTTGCACCAAAATATGGGGAATTTTTGCATTTGCCACAAAATAAGAAAAATTTCTGCAATTCTGTATCAAAATAAAAGAAATTTCTAAAAGTTTGCCCCAAAATAAGAGAAATTTCTGGTTTTTGCCCCGAAATAATGAGAATTTCTGTATTTTTGGCCCAAAATAAAGGGAATTTCTGCCTCTTTGCCCCAAAATTAGGGGAGTTTCTGCAATTTTGCTTCAAAATACAGGGAATTTCTGCCTCTTTTCCCGAAAATAAGAGTAACTTCTGCTGATTTGCCCCAAATAAAGGGAATTTCTGCATTTTTGCCCCAATATTAGGAAAATTTCTGCAATTTTGCTCCAAAATACGGGGAATTTCTGCCTTTTTGCCCGAAATTAAGGGGATTTTCTGCCTTTTTGCCACCAAACAAGGGAAATTTCTGCAATTTTATCCCAAAATAAAGGGAATTTCTGCCTTTTTGCCCCCAAATAAGGGGAATTTCTGCCTTTTTGCCCTGAAATATGTGAAATGTCTGCAATTTTACCCCAAAATAACGTGAATTTCTGCCTTTTTGCCCCAAAATAATGGGAATTTCTGCCTTTTTGCCCGAAAATAAGAAAAATTTTTGCTTTTTTTCTCTGAAAAAAGTGAAATTTCTGCAATTTTGCTTTAAAATAAAAAAAATTTCTGCAATTTTTCCCCATAATAAAAGAATTTTCTGCAATTTTGCCCCAAAATAAAGAAAATTTCTGTTTTTGTCCCCAAATAGGGGAAATTTCTGCAATTTTGCCCTAAAATAAGGGGAATTTCTGCCTTTTGCCCCAAAATAAGAGGAATTTCTGCCTTTTTGCCCCAAAACAAAGAAAATTACTGCATGTTTTACCCCAAAATTAGGTGAATTTTTGCAATTTGCTCCAAAATACAGGGATTTTCTGCCTTTTTTCGCCGAAAATAAGGGGAATTTCTGCCATTTTGCCGCAAAATAAGTGAAATTTCTGCAGTTTTACCCCAAAATAAGGGGAATTTCTGTGTTTTTGCCCCAAAATTATAGGAATTTCTGCAATTTTTCTCCAAAATACTAGAAATATCTGCCTTTTTGCCTGAAAATAAAGGGAATGTATAACTTTTAGCCATAAAAAGGGAAATTTCTTCATTTTTACTTCAAAATAAGGGGATTTTCCGCCTTTTTTACTCAAAATAAGTGCAATTTCTGACTTTTCCCCCAAAATAAACGGAATTTCTGTCTTTTTGCCCCAAAATAAGGGGAATTTCTGACTTTTTGCCCTGAAATAATTTAAATTTCTAAATTTTTTCCCCAAAATAATTGAAATGTCTGTTTTTTGCCCCAAAATAAGAGGAATTTCTATTTTCTTGCCCCAAAATAAGGGGAATTTCAGCCTTTTTTCCTCAAAATAAGGGGAATTTCTGCATTTTGCCCCAAAGTATGAGGAATTTCTGCCTTTTTGCCCCAAAATAAGAAAAATTTCTCCAATTTTGTACCAAAATAAAAGAAATTTCTGCCTTTTTGCCCCAAAATAAGAGAAATTTCTTTCTTTTTTCCCTGAAATAAGTGAAATTTCTGCAATTTTGCCCCATAATAAGGAAATACTTCTGCAATTTTTCCCCAAAGTAAAGGAAAATTCTGCAATTTTGCCCTAAATAAGGAGAATTTCAGCCTTTTTGCCCTAAAATTATGAGAATTTCTGCAATTTTGCTTCAAAATACGGGGAATTTCTGCCTTTTAGCCCCAAAATAAAGGGAATTTCTGCATTTTGCCTCAAAATATGGGGAATTTCTTCCTTTTTGTTCCAAAATAAGGAAAATTTCTTCAATTTTGTACCATAATAAAAGAAATTTCTGCTTTTTGCCCCCAAAAAAGGGGAATTTCTGACTTTTTACCCAAAAATAAATGAAATTTCTGCAATTTTGCCCAAAAATAAATGAAATTTGTGCCTTTTTGCCCCAAAATGAGGAGAATTTCTGCCTTTTGCCCCAAAATATGAGGAATTTCAGCATTTTACCTCAAATTAAGGGGAATTTCACCTTTTTGCTCCAAAATACGGGTCATTTCTGCCTTTTTGCCCGAAATTAAGTGGAATTTCTGCCTTTTTGTTTCGAGATAAGTGAAATATCTGCAATTTTAGCCAAAAATTAGGGATTTCATTTTTTTGCCCCAAAATAAGCAGAATTTCTGCCATTTTGCCCTGAAATATTTGAAATTTCTGCAATTTTACCCCAAAATAAAAAGAATTTCGGCCTTTTTGCCCCAAAAGAAGGGGAATTTCAGCCTTTTTACCTCAAAATAAGGGGAATTTCTGCCTTTTGCCCCAAAATATGGGGAATTTCTGCCTTTTTGTTCCAAAATAAGGAAAATTTCTTCAATTTTGTACCAATATAAAAAAAATTTCTGCTTTTTGCCCAGGGAAATTTCTTCATTTTTGCCCCAAAATAAGGGAAATTTCTGCCTTTTTGCCCTGAAATATGTGAAATTTCTGCAATTTTAGCCCAAAATAAGGTGAATTTCTGCATTTTTGCCCCAAAATAATGGGAATTTCTGCCTTTTTGCCCCAAAATAAGAAAAATTTTTGCTTTTTTTCTCTCAAATAAGTGAAATTTCTGCAAATTTGCCCTAAAATAAGGGAAATTTCTGCAATTTTTTCCCATAATAAGAGAAATTTATGCAATTTTGCCCAAAAATAAGGGGAATTTCTGTTTTTTTGCCCCCAAATAAAAGAAATTTCTGCAATTTTGCTCTAAAATAAGGGGAATTTCTGCCTTTTGCCCCAAAATAATGAGAATTTTTGCCGTTTTGCCTCAAAATAATAAAAATTACTGTATTTTTTACCCCAAAATTAGGTGAATTTCTGCAATTTTGCTCCAAAATACGGGGATTTTCTGCCTTTTTCGCCGAAAATAAGGGGAATTTCTGCCATTTTGCTGCGAAATAAGTGAAATTTCTGCAGTTTTACCCCAAAATAAGAGGACTTTCTGCTTTTTTGCCCCAAAATTAGGGAAATTTCTGCAATTTTGCTCCAAAATAAGGGGAATTTTTGCCTTTTTGCCCAAAAATAAAGGGAATGTTTTCCTTTTTGCCATAAACAAGGGAAATTTCTTCATTTTTGCCCCAAAATAAGGGGATTTTCCGCCTTTTTGAATTTTCCCCAAAAATAAATGAAATTTCTGTCTTTTTGCACCAAAATAAGGGGAATTTCTGCCTTTTTGACCCAAAATTAGGGGAATTTCTGCAATTTTGCTCCAAAATACAAGGAATTTCTGCCTTTTTGCCCGAAAATAAAGGGAATGTATACCTTTTTGCCATAAAAAGGGAAATTTCTTCATTTTTACCCCAAAATAAGGGGATTTTCCTCCTTTTTGACTCAAAATAAGTGCAATTTCTAACTTTTCCCCAAAAATAAACAGAATTTCTGTCTTTTTGCCCCAAAATAAGGGGAATTTCTGACTTTTTGCCCTGAAATAATTTAAATTTCTAAAATTTTTCCCTAAAAGAATTGAAATTTCTGCAATTTTGCCCCAAAATAAGGGGAATTTCTGTCTTTTTGCTTCAAAATAAGGGAAATTTCTGCCTTTTTGCCCCCAAATAAGCGGAATTTCAGCATTTTTACCTCAAAATAAGGGGAATTTCTGCATTTTTGCCACAAAATATTATGAAATCTGCTTTTTGCTCCAAAATTAGAAAAATTTCTGCCTTTTTTCCCTGAAATAAGTGAAATTTCTGCAATTTAGCCCCAAAATACATGAAATTTCTGCAATTTTGCCCCAAAATTAGGGCAATTCTTGGTATTTTGCCCCAAAATAAGTGGAATTTCCGAGTTTTACCCCAAAATAAGGAGAAATTCTGCCTTTTTGCCCCAACAAATAGAGAATTTCTGACTTTTTGCCCCACAACTAGGGGAATTTCTGCAATTTTGCTCCAAAATACTGGGAATTTCTGCTTTTTTCCCGGAAATAAGGGGAATGTATACCTTTTGCCACAAAAAAGGGAAATTTCTTCATTTTTGCCCCAAAATAAGAGGAATTTCTGCCTTTTTACCTCAAAATAAGTGAAATTTCTACCTTTTTCCGAAAAATAACCGGAATTTCTGGCTTTTTGCCCCAAAATAAAAGGAATTTTTGAATTATGCCCTGAAATAAGTGAAATTTCTTCAATTTTGCCCCAAAATAAGGGAAATTTCTGACTTTTTGCCACAAAATAAGGGAAATTTCTGGAATTTTGCCCCAAAATAAGTGGAATTTCTGAGTTTTGCCCCAAAATAAGGAGAAATTCTGTTTTTTTGCCCCAACATATAGAAAATTTCTGCCTTTTTGCCCCACAATTAGGGGAATTTCCGCAATTTTGCTCCAAAATACGAGGAATTTCTGCTTTTTTGCCCGAAAATAAGGGGAATGTTTAACTTTTGCAACAAAAAAGAAAAATTTCTTCATTTTTGCCTCAAAATAAGAGGAATTTCTGCCTTTTTACCTTAAAATAAGTAAAATTTCTGCCTTTTTACCCAAAAATATACGGAATTTCTGTATTTTTGCCCCAAAATAAAGGAATTTTTGAATTTTGTTCTGAAATAAGTGAAATTTCTGCAATTTTTCCCCAAAATAAAGGAAATTTCTGCCTTTTTGCCACAAAATAAGGGGAATTTCTGTCTTTTTGCCACAAAATAAGGGGAAATTCAGCCTTTTTACCTAATAATGAGAATTTCTGCCTTTTGCCCCAAAGTATAGGTAATTTCTGCCTTTTTGCCCCAAAATAAGAAAAATTTCTGGAATTTTGTACCAAAATAAAAGAAATTTCTGCCTTTTTGCCCCAAAATAAGAGAAATTTCTTTCTTTTTTCCCTGAAATAAGTGAAATTTCTGAAATTTTGCCCCATAATAAAAGAAATTTCTGCAATTTTTTATTAAAGTAAAGGAAATTTCTGCAATTTTGTCCCAAATAAGGGGAATCTGACATTTTGCCCTCGAAAAACAGAGATTTTCTTTCTTTTTGCACCAAAATAAGGAGAATTTCAGCCTTTTTGCCTTAAAGTTATGAGAATTTCTGCAATTTTGCTACAAAATACGGGGAATTTCTGCCTTTTAGCCCCAAAATAAAGGGAATTACTGCATTTTTCCCCAATATTAGGGGAATATCTGCATTTTACCTCTAAATAAAAGGAATTTCTGCATTTTGCCCCAAAATATGGGGAATTTCTCCCTTTTTGTTCCAAAATAAGGAAAATTTCTTCAATTTTGTACCAAAATAAAAGAAATTTCTGCTTTTTGCCCCAAAATAAAAGTAATTTCTGACTTTTTGCCCTGAAATAAATGAAATTTCGGCAATTTTGCCTGAAAATAAGGGAAATTTGTGCCTTTTTGTCCCAAAATGAGGGGAATTTCTGCCTTTTAACCGCAAAATATGGAAAATTTCAGCATTTTTCCTCAAAATAAGGGGAATTTCAGACTTTTTGCACCAAAATATGGGGAATTTTTGCATTTGCCACAAAATAAGAAAAATTTCTGCAATTCTGTATCAAAATAAAAGAAATTTCTAAAAGTTTGCCCCAAAATAAGAGAAATTTCTGGTTTTTGCCCCGAAATAATGAGAATTTCTGTATTTTTGGCCCAAAATAAAGGGAATTTCTGCCTTTTTGCCCCAAAATTAGGGGAGTTTCTGCAATTTTGCTTCAAAATACAGGGAATTTCTGCCTCTTTTCCCGAAAATAAGAGTAACTTCTGCTGATTTGCCCCAAATAAAGGGAATTTCTGCATTTTTGCCCCAATATTAGGAAAATTTCTGCAATTTTGCTCCAAAATACGGGGAATTTCTGCCTTTTTGCCCGAAATTAAGGGGATTTTCTGCCTTTTTGCCACCAAACAAGGGAAATTTCTGCAATTTTATCCCAAAATAAAGGGAATTTCTGCCTTTTTGCCCCCAAATAAGGGGAATTTCTGCCTTTTTGCCCTGAAATATGTGAAATGTCTGCAATTTTACCCCAAAATAACGTGAATTTCTGCCTTTTTGCCCCAAAATAATGGGAATTTCTGCCTTTTTGCCCGAAAATAAGAAAAATTTTTGCTTTTTTTCTCTGAAAAAAGTGAAATTTCTGCAATTTTGCTTTAAAATAAAAAAAATTTCTGCAATTTTTCCCCATAATAAAAGAATTTTCTGCAATTTTGCCCCAAAATAAAGAAAATTTCTGTTTTTGTCCCCAAATAGGGGAAATTTCTGCAATTTTGCCCTAAAATAAGGGGAATTTCTGCCTTTTGCCCCAAAATAAGAGGAATTTCTGCCTTTTTGCCCCAAAACAAAGAAAATTACTGCATGTTTTACCCCAAAATTAGGTGAATTTTTGCAATTTGCTCCAAAATACAGGGATTTTCTGCCTTTTTTCGCCGAAAATAAGGGGAATTTCTGCCATTTTGCCGCAAAATAAGTGAAATTTCTGCAGTTTTACCCCAAAATAAGGGGAATTTCTGTGTTTTTGCCCCAAAATTATAGGAATTTCTGCAATTTTTCTCCAAAATACTAGAAATATCTGCCTTTTTGCCTGAAAATAAAGGGAATGTATACCTTTTAGCCATAAAAAGGGAAATTTCTTCATTTTTACTTCAAAATAAGGGGATTTTCCGCCTTTTTTACTCAAAATAAGTGCAATTTCTGACTTTTCCCCCAAAATAAACGGAATTTCTGTCTTTTTGCCCCAAAATAAGGGGAATTTCTGACTTTTTGCCCTGAAATAATTTAAATTTCTAAATTTTTTCCCCAAAATAATTGAAATGTCTGCTTTTTGCCCCAAAATAAGAGGAATTTCTATTTTCTTGCCCCAAAATAAGGGGAATTTCAGCCTTTTTTCCTAAAAATAAGGGGAATTTCTGCATTTTGCCCCAAAGTATGAGGAATTTCTGCCTTTTTGCCCCAAAATAAGAAAAATTTCTCCAATTTTGTACCAAAATAAAAGAAATTTCTGCCTTTTTGCCCCAAAATAAGAGAAATTTCTGCCTTTTTTCCCTGAAATAAGTGAAATTTCTGCAATTTTGCCCCATAATAAGGAAATACTTCTGCAATTTTTCCCCAAAGTAAAGGAAAATTCTGCAATTTTGCCCTAAATAAGGAGAATTTCAGCCTTTTTGCCCTAAAATTATGAGAATTTCTGCAATTTTGCTTCAAAATACGGGGAATTTCTGCCTTTTAGCCCCAAAATAAAGGGAATTTCTGCATTTTGCCTCAAAATATGGGGAATTTCTTCTTTTTGTTCCAAAATAAGGAAAATTTCTTCAATTTTGTACCATAATAAAAGAAATTTCTGCTTTTTGCCCCCAAAAAAGGGGAATTTCTGACTTTTTACCCAAAAATAAATGAAATTTCTGCAATTTTGCCCAAAAATAAATGAAATTTGTGCCTTTTTGCCCCAAAATGAGGAGAATTTCTGCCTTTTGCCCCAAAATATGAGGAATTTCAGCATTTTACCTCAAATTAAGGGGAATTTCACCTTTTTGCTCCAAAATACGGGTCATTTCTGCCTTTTTGCCCGAAATTAAGTGGAATTTCTGCCTTTTTGTTTCGAGATAAGTGAAATATCTGCAATTTTAGCCAAAAATTAGGGATTTCATTTTTTTGCCCCAAAATAAGCAGAATTTCTGCCATTTTGCCCTGAAATATTTGAAATTTCTGCAATTTTACCCCAAAATAAAAAGAATTTCGGCCTTTTTGCCCCAAAAGAAGGGGAATTTCAGCCTTTTTACCTCAAAATAAGGGGAATTTCTGCCTTTTGCCCCAAAATATGGGGAATTTCTGCCTTTTTGTTCCAAAATAAGGAAAATTTCTTCAATTTTGTACCAATATAAAAAAAATTTCTGCTTTTTGCCCAGGGAAATTTCTTCATTTTTGCCCCAAAATAAGGGAAATTTCTGCCTTTTTGCCCTGAAATATGTGAAATTTCTGCAATTTTAGCCCAAAATAAGGTGAATTTCTGCATTTTTGCCCCAAAATAATGGGAATTTCTGCCTTTTTGCCCCAAAATAAGAAAAATTTTTGCTTTTTTTCTCTCAAATAAGTGAAATTTCTGCAAATTTGCCCTAAAATAAGGGAAATTTCTGCAATTTTTTCCCATAATAAGAGAAATTTATGCAATTTTGCCCAAAAATAAGGGGAATTTCTGTTTTTTTGCCCCCAAATAAGGGAAATTTCTGCAATTTTGCTCTAAAATAAGGGGAATTTCTGCCTTTTGCCCCAAAATAATGAGAATTTTTGCCGTTTTGCCTCAAAATAATAAAAATTACTGTATTTTTTACCCCAAAATTAGGTGAATTTCTGCAATTTTGCTCCAAAATACGGGGATTTTCTGCCTTTTTCGCCGAAAATAAGGGGAATTTCTGCCATTTTGCTGCGAAATAAGTGAAATTTCTGCAGTTTTACCCCAAAATAAGAGGACTTTCTGCTTTTTTGCCCCAAAATTAGGGAAATTTCTGCAATTTTGCTCCAAAATATGGGGAATTTTTGCCTTTTTGCCCAAAAATAAAGGGAATGTTTTCCTTTTTGCCATAAACAAGGGTAATTTCTTCATTTTTGCCCCAAAATAAGGGGATTTTCCGCCTTTTTGACTTTTCCCCAAAAATAAATGAAATTTCTGTCTTTTTGCACCAAAATAAGGGGAATTTCTGACTTTTTGCCCGAAATTAAAGAAAATTTCAGCCTTTTTATCTCAAAATAAGGGGAATTTCTGCCATTTTACCCCAAAATATGGGTAATTTCTGCCTTTTTGCCCCAAAATAAGAAAAATTTCTGCAATTTTGTACCAAAATAAAAGAAATTTCTGCCTTTTTGCCCCAAAATAAGAAAATTTCTGCATTTTTTCTGAAATAAGTGAAATTTCTGCAATTTTGCCCCAAAATAAAAGGTATTTCTGACTTTATGCTCCCGAAAAAAAAGATTTTCTGTCTTTTTGCCCCAAAATAAGGAGAATTTCTGCCTTTTTGCCCGAAAATTATGAGAATTTCTCCAATTTTGCTTCAAAATACTGGGAATTTCTGCCTTTTAGCCCCAAAATAAAGGGAATTTCTGCATTTTCCCCAAATATTTGGTGAATTTCTGCATTTTATCTCTAAATAAGGGGAATTTCTGCATTTTAACTCAAAATAAGAAGAATTTCTGCCTCTTGCCCCAAAATATGGGGAATTTCTGTCTTTTTGTTCCAAAATAAGGAAAATTTCTTCAATTTTGTACCATAATAAAAAAAAATTCTGCTTTTTGCCCCAAAATAAGGGAAATTTCTGACTTTTTGCCCTGAAATAAATGAAATTTCTGCAATTTTGCCCAAAAATAAGGGAAATTTGAGCCTTTTTGCCCCAAAATAAGAGGAATTTCTGCCTTTTGCCCCAAAATATGGGTAATTTCTGCCTATTTGCCTGAAAATAAGAAGAATGCATACGTTTTTGCCATAAAAAAGGAAATTTTTTTTATTTTTGCTCCAAAATAAAGGGAATTTCTGCTTTTTTGCCTCTAGATAAGCGGAATTTCTGTCTTTTTCCCCCAAAACAAAGGGAATTTCCGTCTTTTTTGCCCCAAAATAAGGAAAATTTCTGACTTATTACCCTGAAATAAGTGAAATTTCTGCAATTTTGCCCCAATATAAGGGAAATTTCTGCCTTTTTGCCCGCAAATAAGGGGAATTTCAGCCTTTTTACCTCAAATTAAAAGGAAATATCTGAATTTTGGCACAAAATATTAGGAATTTCTGCCTTTTTGCCACAAATAAAGAAAATTTCTGCCTTCTTTCCCTGAAATAAGTGAAATTTCTGCACTTTTGCCCCAAAATAAGTGACATTTCTGCAATTTTGCTCCAAAATAAAAAAAGTTTTCTGAATTTTGCCCCAAAATAAGTGAAAATTCTGACTTTTGCCCCAAAATAAGGAATATTTCTGCCTTTTTGCCCCACAATTAGGGGAATTTCTGCAATTTTGCTCCAAAATACGAGGAATTTCTGCCTTTTTGCCCGAAAATAAAGGGAATGTATAACTTTTTGCCATAAAAAAGGGAAATTTCTTCATTTTGCCCCAAAATAAGGGAAATTTCTGCAATTTGCCCCAAAATAAGGGGAAATTCTGCCTTTTGCCCCAAAATTTGGGGAATTTCTGCCTTTTTGCCCGAAAATAAGAAGAATGCAAACTTTTTTGCCATAAAAAGGGAAATTTCTTCATTTTTACTCCAAAATAAGGAGAACTTTTGCCTTTTTGCCTCTAAATAAGTGGAATTTCTGTTTTTCCCCCAAAACAAAGGGAATTTCTGTCTCTTTTGCCTCAAAATAAGGAAAATTTCTGACTTATTATGCTGAAATAAGTGAAATTTCTCCAAATTTGCCCCAAAATAAGGGAAATTTTTGCCTTTTGCCCTAAAATTTGGGGAATTTGAGAATTTTACCTCAAAATAAGGGAAATTTCTGATTTTTGCACCAAAATATGGAGAATTTCTGCCTTTTTGCCCCATAATAAAGGGAATTTCTGCATTTTTGCACCAATATTAGGGGAATTTCTGCAATTTTTCTCCATAATACGGGTCATTTCTGCCTTTTTGCCCAAAATTAATTGGAATTTCTGGCTTTTTGTCCTGAAATAAGTGAAATTTCTTCAATTATCGCCAAAAATTAGGGATTTCATCTTTTTGCCCCAAAATAAGGGGAATTTCTGCCATTTTGACCTGGAATATTTGAAATTTCAGCAATTTTACCTCAAAATAAAAAGAATTTCTGCCTTTTTGCCCCAAAATAAGGAGAATTTCAACCTTATTACCTCAAAATAAGGGAAATTTCTGCCTTTTTGCCACAAAATATAAGGAATTTCTGCCTTTTTGCCCCAAAATAAGGAAATTTTTTGCAGTTTTGCCCCAAAATAAGGAGAAGTTCTTCCTTTTTGCCCAAAATAAAGGAAATTTCAGACTTTTTACCTGAAAATAAGAGAAATTTCTGCAATTTTGCCCCAAATAAAAGAAATTTCTGCAATTTTGCCCCAAAATAAGATAAATTCCTGCAATTTTGCCCCAAAATAAAGAAAATTTCTTGAATTTTGCCCCAAAATAAAAGGAATTTCTGATTTTTGCCCCAAAATAGAGGGAATTTCTGCCTTTTGCCCCAAAATTAGGGGAATTTCTGCAATTTTGCTCCAAAATATGGGGAATTTCTGCCTTTTTGCTTGAAAATACAGGGAATGTTTACCTTTTTGCCATAAAAAAGGGAAATTTCTTCATTTTTGCCCCAAAATAAGGGGATTTTCCACCTTTTTGATTCAAAATAAGTGCAATTTGTGCCTTTTCCCTAAAAACAAACAAAATTTCTGTCTTTTTGCACCAAAATAAGGGGAATTTCTGACTTTTTGCCCGAAAATAAGGGGAATTTCAGCCTTTTTACCTCAAAATAAGGGGAATTTCTGTCTTTTTGCACCAAAATAAGGGGAATTTCTGACTTTTTGCCCGAAAATAAGGGGAATTTCAGCCTTTTTACCTCAAAATAAGGGGAATTTCTGCCTTTTTGCCCCAAAGTATGGGGAATTTCTGCCTTTTTGCCCCAAAATAAGAAAACTTTCTGCAATTTTGTACCAAAATAAAAGAAATTTCTGTCTTTATGCCCCAAAATAAAAAAATTTCTGCCTTTTTTCTGAAATAAGTGAAATTTCTGCAATTTTGCCCCAAAATAAGGGAAATTTCTGCAATTTTGCCCCAATGTAAAGGAAATTTCCGCAATTTTGCCCCAAAATAAGAAAAATTTCTGACTTTATGCTCCCGAAAAAAGGAGATTTTCTGTCTTTTTGCCCCAAAATAAGAATTTCTGCCTTTTTGCCTGAAAATTATGAGAATTTTTGCAATTTTGCTTCAAAATACGGTTAATTTCTTCCTTTTAGCCCCAAAATAAAGGGAATTTCTGCATTTTCCACCAATATATGGGGAATTTCTGCATTTTACCTCTAAATAAGGGGAATTTCTGCATTTTACTTCAAAATAAGAAGAATTACTGCCTTTTGCCCCAAAATATGGGGAATTTCTGCCTTTTTGTTCCAAAATAAGAAAAATTTCTTCAATTTTGTACCATAATAAAAGAAATTTCTGCTTTTTGCCCCAAAATAAGTGGAATTTCAGATTTTTTGCCCTGAAATAAATAAAATTTCTGCAATTTTGCCCAAAAATAAGTTAAATTTGTGCCCTTTTGCCCCAAAATAATGGGAATTTCTGCCTTTTGCCCCAAAATATGAGGAATTTCTGCCTTTTTGCCTGAAAATAAGAAGAATGCATAACTTTTTGCCATATAAAAGGGAAATTTCTTCATTTTTGCTCCAAAATAAAGAAAATTTCTGCTTCTTTGCCTCTAAATAAGTGGAATTTCTATCTTTTTCCCCCAAAACAAAGGGAATTTCTGTATTTTTTGCCCCAAAATAAGGAAAATTTCTGGCTTATTACCTTGAAATAAGTGAAATTTCTGCAATTTTGCCCCAATATAAGGGAAATTTCTACCTTTTTGCCCCCAAATAAGGGGAATTTCAGCCTTTTTACCTCAAAATATAGGGAATTTCTAAATTTTGTACCAAAATAAAAGAAATTTCTGCCTTTTTGCCCTAAAATAAGAGAAATTTCTGCCTTTTTTCCCTGAAATAAGTGAAATTTCTGCAATTTTGTTTCAAAATAAGTGAAATTTCTGCAATTTTGCCCCAAAATAAGGGAAATTTCTGGAATTTTGCCCCAAAATAAGTGGAATTTCTGAGTTTTGCCCCAAAATATAGAGAATTTCTTCTTTTTTGCCCCACAATTAGTGAAATTTCTGCAATTTTGCCTTAAATAAGGGAAATTTCTGCAATTTTTCTTCATAATAAGTGAAATTTCTGCAAATTTGCCCCAAAATAAGAAAAATTTCTGCCTTTTGGCCCAAAATATGGGGAATTTCAGCATTTTACCTCAAAATAAAGGAAATTTCTGATTTTTGCACCAAAATATGGAGAATTTCTGCCTTTTTACCCCAAAATAAAGGGAATTTCTGCATTTTTGCACCAATATTAGGGGAATTTCTGCAATTTTGCTCTAAAATACGGGTCATTTCTTCCTTTTTGCCCGAAATTAATTGGAATTTCTGCCTTTTTGTCCCGAAATAACTGAAATTTCTTAAATTTTAGCCAAAAATTAGGGATTTCATTTTTTTTGCCCCAAAATAAGGGGAATTTCTGCCTTTTTGCCTGAAAATAAGGGGAATGCATACCTTTTGCCATAAAAAATGGACATTTCTTCATTTTTGCTCCAAAATAACGAAATTTCTTCCTTTTTGCCTCTAAATAAGTGGAATTTCTGTCTTTTTTCCCAAAACAATAAGAATTTCTCTCTTTTTTGCCCCAAAATAGAGAAAATTTCTGCATTTTTTTCCCTGAAATAAGTGATATTTCTGCACTTTGGCCCCAACATAAGGGAAATTTTTGCCTTTTTGCCCCCAAATAAGGGGAATTCCACCCTTTTTACCTCAAAATAAGGGGAATTTCCTCATTTTTGCCACAAAATATTAGGAATTTCTGCCTTTTTGCCCCAAAATAAGAAAAATTTCTGCCTATTTTCCCTGAAAGGATTGAAATTTCTGAAATTTTTCTCCAAAATAAGTGAAATTTCTGCCTTTTTGCCCCCAAATATGGAGAATTTTAGACTTTTTGGACCAAATAAGGGGAATTTCAAACTTATTACCTCTAAATAAGAAAAATTTCTCCCTTTTTGCAACAAAATATACCGAATTTCTGACTTTTTGACCTAAAATAAGAAAAATTACTGCAATTTTGCTCCAAATAAGGAGAATTTCTCCCTATTTGCCCCAAAATAAATTAAATATCATCCTTTTTACCTTAAAAGAAGTGAAATTTCTGGAATTTGGCCCCAAATAAGGAAAATTTCTGAAATTTTGCCACAAAATAAGGTAAATTACTGCAATTTTGCCCCAAAATATAGAAAATTTCTGGAATTTTGCCCCAAAATAAGGGGAATTTCTGATTTTTGCCCCAAAATAAAGGGAATTTCTACCTTTTGCCCCAAAATTAGGGGAATTTCTGCAATTTTGCTTCAAAATACGGGGGATTTCTTCCTTTTTGACCGAAAATAAGGGGAATGCTTACCTTTTTGCCATAAAAAAGTGAAATTTTTTCATTTTTGCTCCAAAATAAGGGGAATTTCTGCTTTTTGCCTCTAAATAAGTGGAATTTCTGTTTTTCCCCCAAAACAAAAGGAATTTCTGTATTTTTTGCCTCAAAATTAGGAAAATTTCTGACTTATTACCCTGAAATAAGTAAAATTTCTGCAAATTTGCCCCAAAATAAGGGAAATTTTTGCCTTTTGCCCTAAAATTTGGGGAATTTGAGAATTTTACCTCAAAATGAGGGAAATTTCTGATTTTTGCACCAAAATATGGAGAATTTCTGCCTTTTTGCCCCATAATAAAGTTAATTTCTGCATTTTTGCACCAATATTAGGGGAATTTCTGCAATTTTGCTCCAAAATACGGGTCATTTCTGCCTTTTTGCCCAAAATTAATTGGAATTTCTGGCTTTTTGTCCCGAAATAAGTGTAATTTCTTCAATTTTCGCCAAAAATTAGGGTTTTCATCTTTTTGCCCCAAAATAAGGGGAATTTCTGCCATTTTGCCCTGAAATATTTGAAATTTCTGCAATTTACCCCAAAATAAGGGGAATTTCTGCCTTTTTGCCCTAAATAAAGAAAATTTCAGACTTTTTACCTGAAAATAAGAGAAATTTCTGCAATTTTGCACCAAATAAGAGAAATTTCTGTAATTTTGTTCTAAAATAAGGTAAATTCCGGCAATTTTGCCCCAAAATAAAGAAAATTTCTGAAATTTTGTCCCAAAATAAGGGGAATTTCTGATTTTTGCCCCAAAATAAAGGGAATTTCTGCCTTTTGCTCCAAAATTAGGGGAATTTCTGCAATTTTGCTCCAAAATATGGGGAATTTCTGCCTTTTTGCCCGAAAATAAAGGGAATGTTTACCTTTTTGCCATAAAAAAGGGAAATTTCTTCATTTTTGCCCCAAAATATGGGGATTTTCCGCCTTTTTGACTCAAAATAAGTGCAATTTCTGCCTTTTCCCTAAAAATAAACAAAATTTCTGTCTTTTTGCACCAAAATAAGGGGAATTTCTGATATTTTGCCCGAAAATAAGGGGAATTTCAGCCTTTTTATCTCAAAATAACAGGAATTTCTTCCTTTTTGCCCCAAAATATGGGGAATTTCTGCCTTTTTGCCCCAAAATAAGAAAAATTTCTGCAATTTTGTACCAAAATAAAAGAAATTTCTGCATTTTTGCCCCAAAATAAGAAAATTTCTGCCTTTTTTCTGAAATAAGTGAAATTTCTGCAATTTTGCCTCAAAATAAGGGAAATTTCTGCAATTTTGCCCCAATGTAAAGGAAATTTCTGCAATTTTGCCCCAAAATAAGGGAAATTTCTGACTTTATGCTCACGAAAAAACGAGATTTACTGTCTTTTTGCCCCAAAATAAGAATTTCTGCCTTTTTGCCCGAAAATTATGAGAATTTCTGCAATTTTGCTTCAAAATATGGTTAATTTCTTCTTTTTAGCCCAAAAATAAAGGGAATTTCTGCATTTTCCCCCAATATTTGGGGAATTTCTGCATTTTACCTCTAAATAAGGGGAATTTCTGCATTTTACCTCAAAATAAGAAGAATTTCTGCCTTTTGCCCCAAAATATGGGGAATTTCTGCCTTTTTGTTCCAAAATAAGGAAAATTTCTTCAATTTTGTACCATAATAAAAGAAATTTCTGATTTTTGCCCCAAAATAAGGGGAATTTCTGACTTTTTGCCCTGAAATAAATGAAATTTCTGCAATTTTGCCTAAAAATAAGTTAAATTTGTGCCTTTTTGCCCCAAAATAATGGGAATTTCTGCCTTTTGCCCCAAAATATGGGGAATTTCTGCCTGTTTCCCCGAAAATGAGAAGAATGCATACCTTTTTGCCATAAAAAAGGGAAATTTTTTCATTTTTTCTCCAAAATAAGCGAAATTTCTGCTTCTTTGCCTGTAAATAAGTGGAATTTCTGTATTTTTCCCCCAAAACAAAGGAAATTTCTGTCTTTTTTGCCCCAAAATAAGGAGAATTTCTGACTTATTACCTTGAAATAAGTGAAATTTCTGCAATTTTGCCCCAAAATAAGTGAAATTTCTGCAATTTTGCCCCAAAATAAGGGAAATTTCTGCAATTTTGCCCCAAAATAAGTGGAATTTCTGCCTTTTGCCCCAAAATTTGGGAAATTTCTGCCTTTTTGCCCAAAAATAAATAAATGCATACCTTTTTGCCATAAAAAAAGGGAAATTTCTTCATTTTTGCTCCAAAATAAGGGGAACTTTTGCCTTTTTGCCTCTAAATAAGTGGAATTTCTGTTTTTCCCCCAAAACAAAGGGAATTTCTGTATTTTTTGCCTCAAAATCAGGAAAATTTCTGACTTATTACCCTGAAATAAGTAAAATTTCTGCAAATTTGCCCCAAAATAAGGGAAATTTTTGCCTTTTGCCCTAAAATTTGGGGAATTTGAGAATTTTACCTCAAAATGAGGGAAATTTCTGATTTTTGCACCAAAATATGGAGAATTTCTGCCTTTTTGCCCCATAATAAAGTTAATTTCTGCATTTTTGCACCAATATTAGGGGAATTTCTGCAATTTTGCTCCAAAATACGGGTCATTTCTGCCTTTTTGCCCAAAATTAATTGGAATTTCTGGCTTTTTGTCCCGAAATAAGTGTAATTTCTTCAATTTATGCCAAAAATTAGGGTTTTCATCTTTTTGCCCCAAAATAAGGGGAATTTCTGCCATTTTGCCCTGAAATATTTGAAATTTCTGCAATTTTACCCCAAAATAAGGGGAATTTCTGCCTTTTTGCCCCAAAATAAAAGGAATTTCTCCCTTTTTGCCCAAAATAAAGAAAATTTCAGACTTTTTACCTGAAAATAAGAGAAATTTCTGCAATTTTGCACCAAATAAGAGAAATTTCTGTAATTTTGTTCTAAAATAAGGTAAATTCCGGCAATTTTGCCCCAAAATAAAGAAAATTTCTGAAATTTTGTCCCAAAATAAGGGGAATTTCTGATTTTTGCCCCAAAATAAAGGGAATTTCTGCCTTTTGCTCCAAAATTAGGGGAATTTCTGCAATTTTGCTCCAAAATATGGGGAATTTCTGCCTTTTTGCCCGAAAATAAAGGGAATGTTTACCTTTTTGCCATAAAAAAGGGAAATTTCTTCATTTTTGCCCCAAAATATGGGGATTTTCCGCCTTTTTGACTCAAAATAAGTGCAATTTCTGCCTTTTCCCTAAAAATAAACAAAATTTCTGTCTTTTTGCACCAAAATAAGGGGAATTTCTGACATTTTGCCTGAAAATAAGGGGAATTTCAGCCTTTTTATCTCAAAATAACAGGAATTTCTTCCTTTTTGCCCCAAAATATGGGGAATTTCTGCCTTTTTGCCCCAAAATAAGAAAAATTTCTGCAATTTTGTACCAAAATAAAAGAAATTTCTGCATTTTTGCCCCAAAATAAGAAAATTTCTGCCTTTTTTCTGAAATAAGTGAAATTTCTGCAATTTTGCCTCAAAATAAGGGAAATTTCTGCAATTTTGCCCCAATGTAAAGGAAATTTCTGCAATTTTGCCCCAAAATAAGGGAAATTTCTGACTTTATGCTCACGAAAAAACGAGATTTACTGTCTTTTTGCCCCAAAATAAGAATTTCTGCCTTTTTGCCCGAAAATTATGAGAATTTC
Organism: Micromys minutus; assembly: GCF_963924665.1. Lineage (NCBI taxonomy): Eukaryota > Metazoa > Chordata > Mammalia > Rodentia > Muridae > Micromys > Micromys minutus. The sequence goes on from NW_027667152.1 coordinate 35,985, forward strand.
TGCAATTTTGCTTCAAAATATGGTTAATTTCTTCTTTTTAGCCCAAAAATAAAGGGAATTTCTGCATTTTTCCCCAATATTTGGGGAATTTCTGCATTTTACCTCTAAATAAGGGGAATTTCTGCATTTTACCTCAAAATAAGAAGAATTTCTGCCTTTTGCCCCAAAATATGGGGAATTTCTGCCTTTTTGTTCCAAAATAAGGAAAATTTCTTCAATTTTGTACCATAATAAAAGAAATTTCTGATTTTTGCCCCAAAATAAGGGGAATTTCTGACTTTTTGCCCTGAAATAAATGAAATTTCTGCAATTTTGCCTAAAAATAAGTTAAATTTGTGCCTTTTTGCCCCAAAATAATGGGAATTTCTGCCTTTTGCCCCAAAATATGGGGAATTTCTGCCTGTTTCCCCGAAAATGAGAAGAATGCATACCTTTTTGCCATAAAAAAGGGAAATTTTTTCATTTTTTCTCCAAAATAAGCGAAATTTCTGCTTCTTTGCCTGTAAATAAGTGGAATTTCTGTATTTTTCCCCCAAAACAAAGGAAATTTCTGTCTTTTTTGCCCCAAAATAAGGAGAATTTCTGACTTATTACCTTGAAATAAGTGAAATTTCTGCAATTTTGCCCCAAAATAAGTGAAATTTCTGCAATTTTGCCCCAAAATAAAAGAAATTTCTGCAATTTTGCCCCAAAATAAGTGGAATTTCTGCCTTTTGCCCCAAAATTTGGGGAATTTCTGCCTTTTTGCCCAAAAATAAAAAAAATGCATACCTTTTTGCCATAAAAAAGGGAAATTTCTTCATTTTTGCTCCAAAATAAGGGGAACTTTTGCCTTTTTGCCTCTAAATAAGTGGAATTTCTGTTTTTCCCCCAAAACAAAGGGAATTTCTGTATTTTTTGCCTCAAAATCAGGAAAATTTCTGACTTATTACCCTGAAATAAGTAAAATTTCTGCAAATTTGCCCCAAAATAAGGGAAATTTTTGCCTTTTGCCCTAAAATTTGGGGAATTTGAGAATTTTACCTCAAAATGAGGGAAATTTCTGATTTTTGCACCAAAATATGGAGAATTTCTGCCTTTTTGCCCCATAATAAAGTTAATTTCTGCATTTTTGCACCAATATTAGGGGAATTTCTGTAATTTTGCTCCAAAATACGGGTCATTTCTGCCTTTTTGCCCGAAATTAATTGGAATTTCTGGCTTTTTGTCCCGAAATAAGTGTAATTTCTTCAATTTATGCCAAAAATTAGGGTTTTCATCTTGTTGCCCCAAAATAAGGGGAATTTCTGCCATTTTGCCCTGAAATATTTGAAATTTCTGCAATTTTACCCCAAAATAAGGGGAATTTCTGCCTTTTTGCCCCAAAATAAAAGGAATTTCTCCCTTTTTGCCCAAAATAAAGAAAATTTCAGACTTTTTACCTGAAAATAAGAGAAATTTCTGCAATTTTGCACCAAATAAGAGAAATTTCTGTAATTTTGTTCTAAAATAAGGTAAATTCCGGCAATTTTGCCCCAAAATAAAGAAAATTTCTGAAATTTTGTCCCAAAATAAGGGGAATTTCTGATTTTTGCCCCAAAATAAAGGGAATTTCTGCCTTTTGCTCCAAAATTAGGGGAATTTCTGCAATTTTGCTCCAAAATATGGGGAATTTCTGCCTTTTTGCCCGAAAATAAAGGGAATGTTTACCTTTTTGCCATAAAAAAGGGAAATTTCTTCATTTTTGCCCCAAAATATGGGGATTTTCCGCCTTTTGACTCAAAATAAGTGCAATTTCTGCCTTTTCCCTAAAAATAAACAAAATTTCTGTCTTTTTGCACCAAAATAAGGGGAATTTCTGACATTTTGCCTGAAAATAAGGGGAATTTCAGCCTTTTTATCTCAAAATAACAGGAATTTCTTCCTTTTTGCCCCAAAATATGGGGAATTTCTGCCTTTTTGCCCCAAAATAAGAAAAATTTCTGCAATTTTGTACCAAAATAAAAGAAATTTCTGCATTTTTGCCCCAAAATAAGAAAATTTCTGCCTTTTTTCTGAAATAAGTGAAATTTCTGCAATTTTGCCTCAAAATAAGGGAAATTTCTGCAATTTTGCCCCAATGTAAAGGAAATTTCTGCAATTTTGCCCCAAAATAAGGGAAATTTCTGACTTTATGCTCACGAAAAAACGAGATTTACTGTCTTTTTGCCCCAAAATAAGAATTTCTGACTTTTTGCCCGAAAATTATGAGAATTTCTGCAATTTTGCTTCAAAATATGGTTAATTTCTTTTTTTAGCCCAAAAATAAAGGGAATTTCTGCATTTTCCCCCAATATTTGGGGAATTTCTGCATTTTACCTCTAAATAAGGGGAATTTCTGCATTTTACCTCAAAATAAGAAGAATTTCTGCCTTTTGCCCCAAAATATGGGGAATTTCTGCCTTTTTGTTCCAAAATAAGGAAAATTTCTTCAATTTTGTACCATAATAAAAGAAATTTCTGATTTTTGCCCCAAAATAAGGGGAATTTCTGACTTTTTGCCCTGAAATAAATGAAATTTCTGCAATTTTGCCTAAAAATAAGTTAAATTTGTGCCTTTTTGCCCCAAAATAATGGGAATTTCTGCCTTTTGCCCCAAAATATGGGGAATTTCTGCCTGTTTCCCCGAAAATGAGAAGAATGCATAACTTTTTGCCATAAAAAAGGGAAATTTCTTCATTTTTTCTCCAAAATAAGCGAAATTTCTACTTCTTTGCCTGTAAATAAGTGGTATTTCTGTCTTTTTCCCCCAAAACAAAGGGAATTTCTGTCTTTTTTGCCCCAAAATAAGGAGAATTTCTGACTTATTACCTTGAAATAAGTGAAATTTCTGCAATTTTGCCCCAAAATAAGTGAAATTTCTGCAATTTTGCCCCAAAATAAGGGAAATTTCTGACTTTATGCTCCCGAAAAAACGAGATTTACTGTCTTTTTGCCCCAAAATAAGAATTTCTGCCTTTTTGCCCGAAAATTATGAGAATTTCTGCAATTTTGCTTCAAAATATGATTAATTTCTTCTTTTTAGCCCAAAAATAAAGGGAATTTCTGCATTTTCCCCCAATATTTGGGGAATTTCTGCATTTTACCTCTAAATAAGGGGAATTTCTGCATTTTACCTCAAAATAAGAAGAATTTCTGCCTTTTGCCCCAAAATATGGGGAATTTCTGCCTTTTTGTTCCAAAATAAGGAAAATTTCTTCAATTTTGTACCATAATAAAAGAAATTTCTGATTTTTGCCCCAAAATAAGGGTAATTTCTGACTTTTTGCCCTGAAATAAATAAAATTTCTGCAATTTTGCCTAAAAATAAGTTAAATTTGTGCCTTTTTGCCCCAAAATAATGGGAATTTGTGCCTTTTGCCCCAAAATATTGGGAATTTCTGCCTTTTTGCCCGAAAATAAAGGGAATGTTTACCTTTTTGCCATAAAAAAGGGAAATTTCTTCATTTTTGCCCCAAAATATGGGGATTTTCCGCCTTTTTGACTCAAAATAAGTGCAATTTCTGCCTTTTCCCTAAAAATAAACAAAATTTTTGTCTTTTTGCACCAAAATAAGGGGAATTTCTGACATTTTTCCCGAAAATAAGGGGAATTTCAGCCTTTTTATCTCAAAATAACAGGAATTTCTTCATTTTGCCCCAAAATATGGGGAATTTCTGCCTTTTTGCCCCAAAAATAAGAAAAATTTCTGCAATTTTGTACCAAAATAAAAGAAATTTCTGCATTTTTGCCCCAAAATAAGAAAATTTCTGCCTTTTTTCTGAAATAAGTGAAATTTCTGCAATTTTGCCTCAAAATAAGGGAAATTTCTGCAATTTTGCCCCAATGTAAAGGAAATTTCTGCAATTTTGCCCCAAAATAAGGGAAATTTCTGACTTTATGCTCACGAAAAAACGAGATTTACTGTCTTTTTGCCCCAAAATAAGAATTTCTGCCTTTTTGCCCGAAAATTATGAGAATTTCTGCAATTTTGCTTCAAAATATGGTTAATTTCTTCTTTTTAGCCCAAAAATAAAGGGAATTTCTGCATTTTCCCCCAATATTTGGGGAATTTCTGCATTTTACCTCTAAATAAGGGGAATTTCTGCATTTTACCTCAAAATAAGAAGAATTTCTGCCTTTTGCCCCAAAATATGGGGAATTTCTGCCTTTTTGTTCCAAAATAAGGAAAATTTCTTCAATTTTGTACCATAATAAAAGAAATTTCTGATTTTTGCCCCAAAATAAGGGGAATTTCTGACTTTTTGCCCTGAAATAAATGAAATTTCTGCAATTTTGCCTAAAAATAAGTTAAATTTGTGCCTTTTTGCCCCAAAATAATGGGAATTTCTGCCTTTTGCCCCAAAATATGGGGAATTTCTGCCTGTTTCCCCGAAAATGAGAAGAATGCATACCTTTTTGCCATAAAAAAGGAAAATTTCTTCATTTTTTCTCCAAAATAAGCGAAATTTCTGCTTCTTTGCCTGTAAATAAGTGGAATTTCTGTCTTTTTCCCCCAAAACAAAGGGAATTTCTGTCTTTTTTGCCCCAAAATAAGGAGAATTTCTGACTTATTACCTTGAAATAAGTGAAATTTCTGCAATTTTGCCCCAAAATAAGTGAAATTTCTGCAATTTTGCCCCAAAATAAGGGAAATTTCTGACTTTATGCTCCCGAAAAAACGAGATTTACTGTCTTTTTGCCCCAAATAAGAATTTCTGCCTTTTTGCCCGAAAATTATGAGAATTTCTGCAATTTTGCTTCAAAATATGGTTAATTTCTTCTTTTTAGCCCAAAAATAAAGGGAATTTCTGCATTTTCCCCCAATATTTGGGGAATTTCTGCATTTTACCTCTAAATAAGGGGAATTTCTGCATTTTACCTCAAAATAAGAAGAATTTCTGCCTTTTGCCCCAAAATATGGGGAATTTCTGCCTTTTTGTTCCAAAATAAGGAAAATTTCTTCAATTTTGTACCATAATAAAAGAAATTTCTGATTTTTGCCCCAAAATAAGGGGAATTTCTGACTTTTTGCCCTGAAATAAATGAAATTTCTGCAATTTTGCCTAAAAATAAGTTAAATTTGTGCCTTTTTGCCCCAAAATAATGGGAATTTCTGCCTTTTGCCCCAAAATATGGGGAATTTCTGCCTGTTTCCCCGAAAATGAGAAGAATGCATACCTTTTTGCCATAAAAAAGGGAAATTTCTTCATTTTTTCTCCAAAATAAGCGAAATTTCTGCTTCTTTGCCTGTAAATAAGTGGAATTTCTGTCTTTTTACCCCAAAACAAAGGGAATTTCTGTCTTTTTTGCCCCAAAATAAGGAGAATTTCTGACTTATTACCTTGAAATAAGTGAAATTTCTGCAATTTTGCCCCAAAATAAGTGAAATTTCTGCAATTTTTCCCCAAAATAAGGGAAATTTCTGCAATTTTGCCCCAAAATAAGTGGAATTTCTGCCTTTTGCCCCAAAATTTGGGGAATTTCTGCCTTTTTGCCCAAAATTAATTGGAATTTCTGGCTTTTTGTCCCGAAATAAGTGTAATTTCTTCAATTTTCGCCAAAAATTAGGGTTTTCATCTTTTTTCCCCAAAATAAGGGGAATTTCTGCCATTTTGCCCTGAAATATTTGAAATTTCTGCAATTTACCCCAAAATAAAAGGAATTTCTGCCTTTTTGCCCTAAATAAAGAAAATTTCAGACTTTTTACCTGAAAATAAGAGAAATTTCTGCAATTTTGCACCAAATAAGAGAAATTTCTGTAATTTTGTTCTAAAATAAGGTAAATTCCTGCAATTTTGCCCCAAAATAAAGAAAATTTCTGAAATTTTGTCCCAAAATAAGGGGAATTTCTGATTTTTGCCCCAAAATAAAGGGAATTTCTGCCTTTTGCTCCAAAATTAGGGGAATTTCTGCAATTTTGCTCCAAAATATGGGGAATTTCTGCCTTTTTGCCCGAAAATAAAGGGAATGTTTACCTTTTTGCCATAAAAAAGGGAAATTTCTTCATTTTTGCCCCAAAATATGGGGATTTTCCGCCTTTTTGACTCAAAATAAGTGCAATTTCTGCCTTTTCCCTAAAAATAAACAAAATTTCTGTCTTTTTGCACCAAAATAAGGGGAATTTCTGACATTTTGCCCGAAAATAAGGGGAATTTCAGCCTTTTTATCTCAAAATAACAGGAATTTCTTCCTTTTTGCCCCAAAATATGGGGAATTTCTGCCTTTTGTTCCAAAATAAGGAAAATTTCTGCAATTTTGTACCATAATAAAAGAAATTTCTGATTTTTGCCCCAAAATAAGGGGAATTTCTGACTTTTTGCCCTGAAATAAATGAAATTTCTGCAATTTTGCCTCAAAATAAGTTAAATTTCTGCAATTTTTCCCCAATATAAAGGAAATTTCTGCCTTTTGCCCCAAAATATGGGGAATTTCTGCCTGTTTCCCCGAAAATGAGAATAATGCATAACTTTTTGCCATAAAAAAGGAAAATTTCTTCATTTTTTCTCCAAAATAAGCGAAATTTCTACTTCTTTGCTTGTAAATAAGTGGTATTTCTGTCTTTTTCCCCCAAAACAAAGGGAATTTCTGTCTTTTTTGCCCCAAAATAAGGAGAATTTCTGACTTATTACCTTGAAATAAGTGAAATTTCTGCAATTTTGCCCCAAAATAAGTGAAATTTCTGCAATTTTGCCCCAAAATAAGGGAAATTTCTGACTTTATGCTCCCGAAAAAACGAGATTTACTGTCTTTTTGCCCCAAAATAAGAATTTCTGCCTTTTTGCCCGAAAATTATGAGAATTTCTGCAATTTTGCTTCAAAATATGGTTAATTTCTTCTTTTTAGCCCAAAAATAAAGGGAATTTCTGCATTTTCCCCCAATATTTGGGGAATTTCTGCATTTTACCTCTAAATAAGGGGAATTTCTGCATTTTACCTCAAAATAAGAAGAATTTCTGCCTTTTGCCCCAAAATATGGGGAATTTCTGCCTTTTTGTTCCAAAATAAGGAAAATTTCTTCAATTTTGTACCATAATAAAAGAAATTTCTGATTTTTGCCCCAAAATAAGGGGAATTTCTGACTTTTTGCCCTGAAATAAATGAAATTTCTGCAATTTTGCCTAAAAATAAGTTAAATTTGTGCCTTTTTGCCCCAAAATAATGGGAATTTCTGCCTTTTGCCCCAAAATATGGGGAATTTCTGCCTGTTTCCCCGAAAATGAGAAGAATGCATACCTTTTTGCCATAAAAAAGGGAAATTTCTTCATTTTTTCTCCAAAATAAGCGAAATTTCTGCTTCTTTGCCTGTAAATAAGTGGAATTTCTGTCTTTTTACCCCAAAACAAAGGGAATTTCTGTCTTTTTTGCCCCAAAATAAGGAGAATTTCTGACTTATTACCTTGAAATAAGTGAAATTTCTGCAATTTTGCCCCAAAATAAGTGAAATTTCTGCAATTTTTCCCCAAAATAAGGGAAATTTCTGCAATTTTGCCCCAAAATAAGTGGAATTTCTGCCTTTTGCCCCAAAATTTGGGGAATTTCTGCCTTTTTGCCCAAAATTAATTGGAATTTCTGGCTTTTTGTCCCGAAATAAGTGTAATTTCTTCAATTTTCGCCAAAAATTAGGGTTTTCATCTTTTTTCCCCAAAATAAGGGGAATTTCTGCCATTTTGCCCTGAAATATTTGAAATTTCTGCAATTTACCCCAAAATAAAAGGAATTTCTGCCTTTTTGCCCTAAATAAAGAAAATTTCAGACTTTTTACCTGAAAATAAGAGAAATTTCTGCAATTTTGCACCAAATAAGAGAAATTTCTGTAATTTTGTTCTAAAATAAGGTAAATTCCTGCAATTTTGCCCCAAAATAAAGAAAATTTCTGAAATTTTGTCCCAAAATAAGGGGAATTTCTGATTTTTGCCCCAAAATAAAGGGAATTTCTGCCTTTTGCTCCAAAATTAGGGGAATTTCTGCAATTTTGCTCCAAAATATGGGGAATTTCTGCCTTTTTGCCCGAAAATAAAGGGAATGTTTACCTTTTTGCCATAAAAAAGGGAAATTTCTTCATTTTTGCCCCAAAATATGGGGATTTTCCGCCTTTTTGACTCAAAATAAGTGCAATTTCTGCCTTTTCCCTAAAAATAAACAAAATTTCTGTCTTTTTGCACCAAAATAAGGGGAATTTCTGACATTTTGCCTGAAAATAAGGGGAATTTCAGCCTTTTTATCTCAAAATAACAGGAATTTCTTCCTTTTTGCCCCAAAATATGGGGAATTTCTGCCTTTTTGCCCCAAAATAAGAAAAATTTCTGCAATTTTGTACCAAAATAAAAGAAATTTCTGCATTTTTGCCCCAAAATAAGAAAATTTCTGCCTTTTTTCTGAAATAAGTGAAATTTCTGCAATTTTGCCTCAAAATAAGGGAAATTTCTGCAATTTTGCCCCAATGTAAAAAAAATATCTGCAATTTTGCCCCAAAATAAGGGAAATTTCTGACTTTATGCTCCCGAAAAAACGAGATTTACTGTCTTTTTGCCCTAAAATAAGAATTTCTGCCTTTTTGTCCGAAAATTATGAGAATTTCTGCAATTTTGCTTCAAAATATGGTTAATTTCTTCTTTTTAGTCCAAAAATAAAGGGAATTTCTGCATTTTCCCCCATATTTGGGGAATTTTTGCATTTTACCTATAAATAAGGGGAATTTCTGCATTTTACCTCAAAATAAGAAGAATTTCTGCTTTTTGCCCCAAAATATGGGGAATTTCTGCCTTTTTGTTCCAAAATAAGGAAAATTTCTTCAATTTTGTACCATAATAAAAGAAATTTCTGATTTTTGCCCCAAAATAAGGGGAATTTCTGACTTTTTGCCCTGAAATAAATGAAATTTCTGCAATTTTGCCTAAAAATAAGTTAAATTTGTGCCTTTTTGCCCCAAAATAATGGGAATTTCTGCCTTTTGCCCCAAAATATGGCGAATTTCTGCCTGTTTCCCCGAAAATGAGAAGAATCCATACCTTTTTGCCATAAAAAAGGGAAATTTTTTCATTTTTTCTCCAAAATAAGCGAAATTTCTGCTTCTTTGCCTGTAAATAAGTGGAATTTCTGTCTTTTTCCCCAAAACAAAGGGAATTTCTGTCTTTTTTGCCCCAAAATAAGGAGAATTTCTGACTTATTACCTTGAAATAAGTGAAATTTCTGCAATTTTGCCCCAAAATAAGTGAAATTTCTGCAATTTTGCCCCAAAATAAGAGAAATTTCTGCAATTTTGCCCCAAAATAAGTGGAATTTCTGCCTTTTGCCCCAAAATTTGGGGAATTTCTGCCTTTTTGCCCAAAAATAAAAAAAATGCATACCTTTTTGCCATAAAAAAGGGAAATTTCTTCATTTTTGCTCCAAAATAAGGGGAACTTTTGCCTTTTTGCCTCTAAATAAGTGGAATTTCTGTTTTTCCCCCAAAACAAAGGGAATTTCTGTATTTTTTGCCTCAAAATCAGGAAAATTTCTGACTTATTACCCTGAAATAAGTAAAATTTCTGCAAATTTGCCCCAAAATAAGGGAAATTTTTGCCTTTTGCCCTAAAATTTGGGGAATTTGAGAATTTTACCTCAAAATGAGAGAAATTTCTGATTTTTGCACCAAAATATGGAGAATTTCTGCCTTTTTGCCCCATAATAAAGTTAATTTCTGCATTTTTGCACCAATATTATGGGAATTTCTGCAATTTTGCTCCAAAATACGGGTCATTTCTGCCTTTTTGCCCGAAATTAATTGGAATTTCTGGCTTTTTGTCCCGAAATAAGTGTAATTTCTTCAATTTATGCCAAAAATTAGGGTTTTCATCTTTTTGCCCCAAAATAAGGGGAATTTCTGCCATTTTGCCCTGAAATATTTGAAATATCTGCAATTTTACCCCAAAATAAGGGGAATTTCTGCCTTTTTGCCCCAAAATAAAAGGAATTTCTCCCTTTTTGCCCAAAATAAAGAAAATTTCAGACTTTTTACCTGAAAATAAGAGAAATTTCTGCAATTTTGCACCAAATAAGAGAAATTTCTGTAATTTTGTTCTAAAATAAGGTAAATTCCTGCAATTTTGCCCCAAAATAAAGAAAAATTCTGAAATTTTGTCCCAAAATAAGGGGAATTTCTGATTTTTGCCCCAAAATAAAGGGAATTTCTGCCTTTTGCTCCAAAATTAGGGGAATTTCTGCAATTTTGCTCCAAAATATGGGGAATTTCTGCCTTTTTGCCCGAAAATAAAGGGAATGTTTACCTTTTTGCCATAAAAAAGGGAAATTTCTTCATTTTTGCCCCAAAATATGGGGATTTTCCGCCTTTTTGACTCAAAATAAGTGCAATTTCTGCCTTTTCCCTAAAAATAAACAAAATTTCTGTCTTTTTGCACCAAAATAAGGGGAATTTCTGACATTTTGCCCGAAAATAAGGGGAATTTCAGCCTTTTTATCTCAAAATAACAGGAATTTCTTCCTTTTTGCCCCAAAATATGGGGAATTTCTGCCTTTTGTTCCAAAATAAGGAAAATTTCTGCAATTTTGTACCATAATAAAAGAAATTTCTGATTTTTGCCCCAAAATAAGGGGAATTTCTGACTTTTTGCCCTGAAATAAATGAAATTTCTGCAATTTTGCCTCAAAATAAGTTAAATTTCTGCAATTTTTCCCCAATATAAAGGAAATTTCTGCCTTTTGCCCCAAAATATGGGGAATTTCTGCCTGTTTCCCCGAAAATGAGAATAATGCATAACTTTTTGCCATAAAAAAGGAAAATTTCTTCATTTTTTCTCCAAAATAAGCGAAATTTCTACTTCTTTGCTTGTAAATAAGTGGTATTTCTGTCTTTTTCCCCCAAAACAAAGGGAATTTCTGTCTTTTTTGCCCCAAAATAAGGAGAATTTCTGACTTATAACCTTGAAATAAGTGAAATTTCTGCAATTTTGCCCCAAAATAAGTGAAATTTTGCAATTTTGCCCCAAAATAAGGGAAATTTCTGACTTTATGCTCCCGAAAAAACGAGATTTACTGTCTTTTTGCCCCAAAATAAGAATTTCTGCCTTTTTGCCCGAAAATTATGAGAATTTCTGCAATTTTGCTTCAAAATATGGTTAATTTCTTCTTTTTAGCCCAAAAATAAAGGGAATTTCTGCATTTTCCCCCAATATTTGGGGAATTTCTGCATTTTACCTCTAAATAAGGGGAATTTCTGCATTTTACCTCAAAATAAGAAGAATTTCTGCCTTTTGCCCCAAAATATGGGGAATTTCTGCCTTTTTGTTCCAAAATAAGGAAAATTTCTTCAATTTTGTACCATAATAAAAGAAATTTCTGATTTTTGCCCCAAAATAAGGGGAATTTCTGACTTTTTGCCCTGAAATAAATGAAATTTCTGCAATTTTGCCTAAAAATAAGTTAAATTTGTGCCTTTTTGCCCCAAAATAATGGGAATTTCTGCCTTTTGCCCCAAAATTTGGGGAATTTCTGCCTGTTTCCCCGAAAATGAGAAGAATGCATACCTTTTTGCCATAAAAAAGGGAAATTTCTTCATTTTTTCTCCAAAATAAGCGAAATTTCTACTTCTTTGCCTGTAAATAAGTGGTATTTCTGTCTTTTTCCCCCAAAACAAAGGGAATTTCTGTCTTTTTTGCCCCAAAATAAGGAGAATTTCTGACTTATTACCTTGAAATAAGTGAAATTTCTGCAATTTTGCCCCAAAATAAGTGAAATTTCTGCAATTTTGCCCCAAAATAAGAGAAATTTCTGCAATTTTGCCCCAAAATAAGTGGAATTTCTGCCTTTTACCCCAAAATTTGGGGAATTTCTGCTTTTTTGCCCAAAAATAAAAAGAATGCATACCTTTTTGCCATAAAAAAGGAAAATTTCTTCATTTTTGCTCCAAAATAAGGGGAACTTTTGCCTTTTTGCCTCTAAATAAGTGGAATTTCTGTTTTTCCCCCAAAACAAAGGGAATTTCTGTATTTTTTGCCTCAAAATCAGAAAAATTTCTGACTTATTACCCTGAAATAAGTGAAATTTCTGCAAATTTGCCCCAAAATAAGGGAAATTTTTGCCTTTTGCACTAAAATTTGGGGAATTTGAGAATTTTACTTCAAAATAAGGGAAATTTCTGATTTTTGCACCAAAATATGGAGAATTTCTGAATTTTGCCCCATAATAAAGGGAATTTCTGCATTTTTGCACCAATATTAAAGGAATTTCTGCAATTTTGCTCCAAATATGTGTCATTTCTTCCTTTTTGCCTGAAATTAAATGGAATTTCTGGCTTTTTGTCCCGAAATAAGTGAAATTTCTTCAATTTTCGCCAAAAATTAGGGATTTCATTTTTTGCTCCAAAATAAGTGGAATTTCTGCCATTTTGCCCTGAAATATTTGAAATTTCTGCAATTTTACCCCAAAATAAGGGGAATTTCTGCCTTTTTGCCCCAAAAAATAATGTGAATTTCAAACTTATTACCTCAAAATAAAGGAAATTTCTGCCTTTTTGCCACAAAATATACGGAATTTCTGCCTTTTTGCCACAAAATAAGGAAAATTTCTGCAATTTTGCCCCAAAATAAGAGGAATTTCTTACTTTTTGCCCAAAATAAAGGAAATTTCAGACTTTTTACCTGAAAATAAGAGAAATTTCTGCAATTTTGCCCCAAATAAGAGAAATTTCTGCAATTATGTTCCAAAACAAGGTAAATTCCTGCAATTTTGCTCCAAAATAAAGAAAATTTCTGGAATTTAGCCCCAAAGTAAGGGGAATTTCTGATTTTTGCCCCAAAATATAGGGAATTTCTGACTTTTGCCCCAAAATTAGGGGAAGATCTGCAATTTTGCTCCAAAATATGGGGAATTTCTGCCTTTTTGCCCGAAAATAAAGGGAATGTTTACCTTTTTGCCATAAAAAAGGGAAATTTCTTCATTTTTGCCCCAAAATATGGGGATTTTCCGCCTTTTTGACTCAAAATAAGTGCAATTACTGCCTTTTCCCTAAAAATAAACAAAATTTCTGTTTTTTGCACCAAAATAAGGGGAATTTCTGACATTTTGCCCGAAAATAAGGGGAATTTCAGCCTTTTTATCTCAAAATAACAGGAATTTCTTCCTTTTTGCCCCAAAATATGGGGAATTTCTGCCTTTTTTCCCCAAAATAAGAAAAATTTCTGCAATTTTGTACCAAAATAAAAGAAATTTCTGCATTTTTGCCCCAAAATAAGAAAATTTCTGCCTTTTTTCTGAAATAAGTGAAATTTCTGCAATTTTGCCTCAAAATAAGGGAAATTTCTGCAATTTTGCCCCAAAATAAGGGAAATTTCTGACTTTATGCTCCCGAAAAAACGAGATTTACTGTCTTTTTGCCCCAAAATAAGAATTTCTGCCTTTTTGTCCAAAAATTATGAGAATTTCTACAATTTTGCTTCAAAATATGGTTAATTTCTTCTTTTTAGCCCAAAAATAAAGGGAATTTCTGCATTTTCCCCCAATATTGGGGAATTTTTGCATTTTACCTCTAAATAAGGGGAATTTCTGCATTTTACCTCAAAATAAGAAGAATTTCTGCCTTTTGCCCCAAAATATGGGGAATTTCTGCCTTTTTGTTCCAAAATAAGGAAAATTTCTTCAATTTTGTACCATAATAAAAGAAATTTCTGATTTTTGCCCCAAAATAAGGGGAATTTCTGACTTTTTGCCCTGAAATAAATGAAATTTCTGCAATTTTGCCTAAAAATAAGTTAAATTTGTGCCTTTTTGCCCCAAAATAATGGGAATTTCTGCCTTTTGCCCCAAAATATGGGGAATTTCTGCCTGTTTCCCCGAAAATGAGAAGAATGCATACCTTTTTGCCATAAAAAAGGGAAATTTTTTCATTTTTTCTCCAAAATAAGCGAAATTTCTGCTTCTTTGCCTGTAAATAGGTGGAATTTCTGTCTTTTTCCCCCAAAACAAAGGGAATTTCTGTCTTTTTTGCCCCAAAATAAGGAGAATTTCTGACTTATTACCTTGAAATAAGTGAAATTTCTGCAATTTTGCCCCAAAATAAGTGAAATTTCTGCAATTTTGCCCCAAAATAAGGGAAATTTCTGCAATTTTGCCCCAAAATAAGTGGAATTTCTGCCTTTTGCCCCAAAATTTGGGGAATTTCTGCCTTTTTGCCCAAAAATAAAAAAAATGCATACCTTTTTGCCATAAAAAAGGGAAATTTCTTCATTTTTGCTCCAAAATAAGGGGAACTTTTGCCTTTTTGCCTCTAAATAAGTGGAATTTCTGTTTTTCCCCCAAAACAAAGGGAATTTCTGTATTTTTTGCCTCAAAATCAGGAAAATTTCTGACTTATTACCCTGACATAAGTAAAATTTCTGCAAATTTGCCCCAAAATAAGGGAAATTTTTGCCTTTTGCCCTAAAATTTGGGGAATTTGAGAATTTTACCTCAAAATGAGGGAAATTTCTGATTTTTGCACCAAAATATGGAGAATTTCTGCCTTTTTGCCCCATAATAAAGTTAATTTCTGCATTTTTGCACCAATATTAGGGGAATTTCTGCAATTTTGCTCCAAAATACGGGTCATTTCTGCCTTTTTGCCCGAAATTAATAAGAATTTCTGGCTTTTTGCCCCGAAATAAGTGTAATTTCTTCAATTTATGCCAAAAATTAGGGTTTTCATCATTTTGCCCCAAAATAAGGGGAATTTCTGCCATTTTGCCCTGAAATATTTGAAATTTCTGCAATTTTACCCCAAAATAAGGGGAATTTCTGCCTTTTTGCCCCAAAATAAAAGGAATTTCTCCCTTTTTGCCCAAAATAAAGAAAATTTCAGACTTTTTACCTGAAAATAAGAGAAATTTCTGCAATTTTGCACCAAATAAGAGAAATTTCTGTAATTTTGTTCTAAAATAAGGTAAATTCCTGCAATTTTGCCCCAAAATAAAGAAAATTTCTGAAATTTTGTCCCAAAATAAGGGGAATTTCTGATTTTTGCCCCAAAATAAAGGGAATTTCTGCCTTTTGCCCCAAAATTAGGGGAATTTCTGCAATTTTGCTCCAAAATATGGGGAATTTCTGCCTTTTTGCCCGAAAATAAAGGGAATGTTTACCTTTTTGCCATAAAAAAGGGAAATTTCTTCATTTTTGCCCCAAAATATGGGGATTTTCCGCCTTTTTGACTCAAAATAAGTGCAATTTCTGCCTTTTCCCTAAAAATAAACAAAATTTCTGTCTTTTTGCACCAAAATAAGGGGAATTTCTGACATTTTGCCCGAAAATAAGGGGAATTTCAGCCTTTTTATCTCAAAATAACAGGAATTTCTTCCTTTTTGCCCCAAAATATGGGGAATTTCTGCCTTTTTGTTCCAAAATAAGGAAAATTTCTGCAATTTTGTACCATAATAAAAGAAATTTCTGATTTTTGCCCCAAAATAAGGGGAATTTCTGACTTTTTGCCCTGAAATAAATGAAATTTCTGCAATTTTGCCTCAAAATAAGTTAAATTTCTGCAATTTTGCCCCAATGTAAAGGAAATTTCTGCCTTTTGCCCCAAAATATGGGGAATTTCTGCCTGTTTCCCCGAAAATGAGAATAATGCATACCTTTTTGCCATAAAAAAGGGAAATTTCTTCATTTTTTCTCCAAAATAAGCGAAATTTCTACTTCTTTGCCTGTAAATAAGTGGTATTTCTGTCTTTTTCCCCCAAAACAAAGGGAATTTCTGTCTTTTTTGCCCCAAAATAAGGAGAATTTCTGACTTATTACCTTGAAATAAGTGAAATTTCTGCAATTTTGCCCCAAAATAAGTGAAATTTCTGCAATTTTGCCCCAAAATAAGGGAAATTTCTGACTTTATGCTCCCGAAAAAACGAGATTTACTGTCTTTTTGCCCCAAAATAAGAATTTCTGCCTTTTTGCCCGAAAATTATGAGAATTTCTGCAATTTTGCTTCAAAATATGGTTAATTTCTTCTTTTTAGCCCAAAAATAAAGGGAATTTCTGCATTTTCCCCCAATATTTGGGGAATTTCTGCATTTTACCTCTAAATAAGGGGAATTTCTGCATTTTACCTCAAAATAAGAAGAATTTCTGCCTTTTGCCCCAAAATATGGGGAATTTCTGCCTTTTTGTTCCAAAATAAGGAAAATTTCTTCAATTTTGTACCATAATAAAAGAAATTTCTGATTTTTGCCCCAAAATAAGAGTAATTTCTGACTTTTTGCCCTGAAATAAATGAAATTTCTGCAATTTTGCCTAAAAATAAGTTAAATTTGTGCCTTTTTGCCCCAAAATAATGGGAATTTCTGCCTTTTGCCCAAAATATGGGGAATTTCTGCCTTTTTGCCCGAAAATAAAGGGAATGTTTACCTTTTTGCCATAAAAAAGGGAAATTTCTTCATTTTTGCCCCAAAATATGGGGATTTTCCGCCTTTTTGACTCAAAATAAGTGCAATTACTGCCTTTTCCCTAAAAATAAACAAAATTTCTGTTTTTTGCACCAAAATAAGGGGAATTTCTGACATTTTGCCCGAAAATAAGGGGAATTTCAGCCTTTTTATCTCAAAATAACAGGAATTTCTTCCTTTTTGCCCCAAAATATGGGGAATTTCTGCCTTTTTTCCCCAAAATAAGAAAAATTTCTGCAATTTTGTACCAAAATAAAAGAAATTTCTGCATTTTTGCCCCAAAATAAGAAAATTTCTGCCTTTTTTCTGAAATAAGTGAAATTTCTGCAATTTTGCCTCAAAATAAGGGAAATTTCTGCAATTTTGCCCCAATGTAAAGGAAATATCTGCAATTTTGCCCCAAAATAAGGGAAATTTCTGACTTTATGCTCCCGAAAAAACGAGATTTACTGTCTTTTTGCCCCAAAATAAGAATTTCTGCCTTTTTGTCCAAAAATTATGAGAATTTCTGCAATTTTGCTTCAAAATATGGTTAATTTCTTCTTTTTAGCCCAAAAATAAAGGGAATTTCTGCATTTTCCCCCAATATTGGGGAATTTTTGCATTTTACCTCTAAATAAGGGGAATTTCTGCATTTTACCTCAAAATAAGAAGAATTTCTGCCTTTTGCCCCAAAATATGGGGAATTTCTGCCTTTTTGTTCCAAAATAAGGAAAATTTCTTCAATTTTGTACCATAATAAAAGAAATTTCTGATTTTTGCCCCAAAATAAGGGGAATTTCTGACTTTTTGCCCTGAAATAAATGAAATTTCTGCAATTTTGCCTAAAAATAAGTTAAATTTGTGCCTTTTTGCCCCAAAATAATGGGAATTTCTGCCTTTTGCCCCAAAATATGGGGAATTTCTGCCTGTTTCCCCGAAAATGAGAAGAATGCATACCTTTTTGCCATAAAAAAGGGAAATTTTTTCATTTTTTCTCCAAAATAAGCGAAATTTCTGCTTCTTTGCCTGTAAATAGGTGGAATTTCTGTCTTTTTCCCCCAAAACAAAGGGAATTTCTGTCTTTTTTGCCCCAAAATAAGGAGAATTTCTGACTTATTACCTTGAAATAAGTGAAATTTCTGCAATTTTGCCCCAAAATAAGTGAAATTTCTGCAATTTTGCCCCAAAATAAGGGAAATTTCTGCAATTTTGCCCCAAAATAAGTGGAATTTCTGCCTTTTGCCCCAAAATTTGGGGAATTTCTGCCTTTTTGCCCAAAAATAAAAAAAATGCATACCTTTTTGCCATAAAAAAGGGAAATTTCTTCATTTTTGCTCCAAAATAAGGGGAACTTTTGCCTTTTTGCCTCTAAATAAGTGGAATTTCTGTTTTTCCCCCAAAACAAAGGGAATTTCTGTATTTTTTGCCTCAAAATCAGGAAAATTTCTGACTTATTACCCTGACATAAGTAAAATTTCTGCAAATTTGCCCCAAAATAAGGGAAATTTTTGCCTTTTGCCCTAAAATTTGGGGAATTTGAGAATTTTACCTCAAAATGAGGGAAATTTCTGATTTTTGCACCAAAATATGGAGAATTTCTGCCTTTTTGCCCCATAATAAAGTTAATTTCTGCATTTTTGCACCAATATTAGGGGAATTTCTGCAATTTTGCTCCAAAATACGGGTCATTTCTGCCTTTTTGCCCGAAATTAATAAGAATTTCTGGCTTTTTGCCCCGAAATAAGTGTAATTTCTTCAATTTATGCCAAAAATTAGGGTTTTCATCATTTTGCCCCAAAATAAGGGGAATTTCTGCCATTTTGCCCTGAAATATTTGAAATTTCTGCAATTTTACCCCAAAATAAGGGGAATTTCTGCCTTTTTGCCCCAAAATAAAAGGAATTTCTCCCTTTTTGCCCAAAATAAAGAAAATTTCAGACTTTTTACCTGAAAATAAGAGAAATTTCTGCAATTTTGCACCAAATAAGAGAAATTTCTGTAATTTTGTTCTAAAATAAGGTAAATTCCTGCAATTTTGCCCCAAAATAAAGAAAATTTCTGAAATTTTGTCCCAAAATAAGGGGAATTTCTGATTTTTGCCCCAAAATAAAGGGAATTTCTGCCTTTTGCCCCAAAATTAGGGGAATTTCTGCAATTTTGCTCCAAAATATGGGGAATTTCTGCCTTTTAGCCCGAAAATAAAGGGAATGTTTACCTTTTTGCCATAAAAAAGGGAAATTTCTTCATTTTTGCCCCAAAATATGGGGATTTTCCGCCTTTTTGACTCAAAATAAGTGCAATTTCTGCCTTTTCCCTAAAAATAAACAAAATTTCTGTCTTTTTGCACCAAAATAAGGGGAATTTCTGACATTTTGCCCGAAAATAAGGGGAATTTCAGCCTTTTTATCTCAAAATAACAGGAATTTCTTCCTTTTTGCCCCAAAATATGGGGAATTTCTGCCTTTTTGTTCCAAAATAAGGAAAATTTCTGCAATTTTGTACCATAATAAAAGAAATTTCTGATTTTTGCCCCAAAATAAGGGGAATTTCTGACTTTTTGCCCTGAAATAAATGAAATTTCTGCAATTTTGCCTCAAAATAAGTTAAATTTCTGCAATTTTGCCCCAATGTAAAGGAAATTTCTGCCTTTTGCCCCAAAATATGGGGAATTTCTGCCTGTTTCCCCGAAAATGAGAATAATGCATACCTTTTTGCCATAAAAAAGGGAAATTTCTTCATTTTTTCTCCAAAATAAGCGAAATTTCTACTTCTTTGCCTGTAAATAAGTGGTATTTCTGTCTTTTTCCCCCAAAACAAAGGGAATTTCTGTCTTTTTTGCCCCAAAATAAGGAGAATTTCTGACTTATTACCTTGAAATAAGTGAAATTTCTGCAATTTTGCCCCAAAATAAGTGAAATTTCTGCAATTTTGCCCCAAAATAAGGGAAATTTCTGACTTTATGCTCCCGAAAAAACGAGATTTACTGTCTTTTTGCCCCAAAATAAGAATTTCTGCCTTTTTGCCCGAAAATTATGAGAATTTCTGCAATTTTGCTTCAAAATATGGTTAATTTCTTCTTTTTAGCCCAAAAATAAAGGGAATTTCTGCATTTTCCCCCAATATTTGGGGAATTTCTGCATTTTACCTCTAAATAAGGGGAATTTCTGCATTTTACCTCAAAATAAGAAGAATTTCTGCCTTTTGCCCCAAAATATGGGGAATTTCTGCCTTTTTGTTCCAAAATAAGGAAAATTTCTTCAATTTTGTACCATAATAAAAGAAATTTCTGATTTTTGCCCCAAAATAAGAGTAATTTCTGACTTTTTGCCCTGAAATAAATGAAATTTCTGCAATTTTGCCTAAAAATAAGTTAAATTTGTGCCTTTTTTCCCCAAAATAATGGGAATTTCTGCCTTTTGCCCCAAAATATGGGGAATTTCTGCCTTTTTGCCCGAAAATAAAGGGAATGTTTACCTTTTTGCCATAAAAAAGGGAAATTTCTTCATTTTTGCCCCAAAATATGGGGATTTTCCGCATTTTGACTCAAAATAAGTGCAATTTCTGCCTTTTCCCTAAAAGTAAACAAAATTTCTGTCTTTTTGCACCAAAATAAGGGGAATTTCTGACATTTTGCCCGAAAATAAGGGGAATTTCAGCCTTTTTATCTCAAAATAACAGGAATTTCTTCCTTTTTGCCCCAAAATATGGGGAATTTCTGCCTTTTTGCCCCAAAATAAGAAAAATTTCTGCAATTTTGTACCAAAATAAAAGAAATTTCTGCATTTTTGCCCCAAAATAAGAAAATTTCTGCCTTTTTTCTGAAATAAGTGAAATTTCTGCAATTTTGCCTCAAAATAAGGGAAATTTCTGCAATTTTGCCCCAATGTAAAGGAAATTTCTGCAATTTTGCCCCAAAATAAGGGAAATTTCTGACTTTATGCTCACGAAAAAACGAGATTTACTGTCTTTTTCCCCAAAATAAGAATTTCTGCCTTTTTGCCCGAAAATTATGAGAATTTCTGCAATTTTGCTTCAAAATATGGTTAATTTCTTCTTTTTAGCCCAAAAATAAAGGGAATTTCTGCATTTTCCCCCATTATTTGGGGAATTTCTGCATTTTACCTCTAAATAAGGGGAATTTCTGCATTTTACCTCAAAATAAGAAGAATTTCTGCCTTTTGCCCCAAAATATGGGGAATTTCTGCCTTTTTGTTCCAAAATAAGGAAAATTTCTTCAATTTTGTACCATAATAAAAGAAATTTCTGATTTTTGCCCCAAAATAAGGGGAATTTCTGACTTTTTGCCCTGAAATAAATGAAATTTCTGCAATTTTGCCTAAAAATAAGTTAAATTTGTGCCTTTTTGCCCCAAAATAATGGGAATTTCTGCCTTTTGCCCCAAAATATGGGGAATTTCTGCCTGTTTCCCCGAAAATGAGAAGAATGCATACCTTTTTGCCATAAAAAAGGGAAATTTCTTCATTTTTTCTCCAAAATAAGCGAAATTTCTACTTCTTTGCCTGTAAATAAGTGGTATTTCTGTCTTTTTCCCCCAAAACAAAGGGAATTTCTGTCTTTTTTGCCCCAAAATAAGGAGAATTTCTGACTTATTACCTTGAAATAAGTGAAATTTCTGCAATTTTGCCCCAAAATAAGTGAAATTTCTGCAATTTTGCCCCAAAATAAGGGAAATTTCTGACTTTATGCTCCCGAAAAAACGAGATTTACTGTCTTTTTGCCCCAAAATAAGAATTTCTGCCTTTTTGCCCGAAAATTATGAGAATTTCTGCAATTTTGCTTCAAAATATGGTTAATTTCTTCTTTTTAGCCCAAAAATAAAGGGAATTTCTGCATTTTCCCCCAATATTTGGGGAATTTCTGCATTTTACCTCTAAATAAGGGGAATTTCTGCATTTTACCTCAAAATAAGAAGAATTTCTGCCTTTTGCCCCAAAATATGGGGAATTTCTTCCTTTTTGTTCCAAAATAAGGAAAATTTCTTCAATTTTGTACCATAATAAAAGAAATTTCTGATTTTTGCCCCAAAATAAGGGGAATTTCTGACTTTTTGCCCTGAAATAAATGAAATTTCTGCAATTTTGCCTAAAAATAAGTTAAATTTGTGCCTTTTTGCCCCAAAATAATGGGAATTTCTGCCTTTTGCCCCAAAATATGGGGAATTTCTGCCTGTTTCCCCGAAAATGAGAAGAATGCATACCTTTTTGCCATAAAAAAGGGAAATTTCTTCATTTTTTCTCAAAAATAAGCGAAATTTCTACTTCTTTGCCTGTAAATAAGTGGTATTTCTGTCTTTTTCCCCCAAAACAAAGGGAATTTCTGTCTTTTTTGCCCCAAAATAAGGAGAATTTCTGACTTATTACCTTGAAATAAGTGAAATTTCTGCAATTTTGCCCCAAAATAAGTGAAATTTCTGCAATTTTGCCCCAAAATAAGAGAAATTTCTGCAATTTTGCCCCAAAATAATTGGAATTTCTGCCTTTTACCCCAAAATTTGGGGAATTTCTGCTTTTTTGCCCAAAAATAAAAAGAATGCATACCTTTTTGCCATAAAAAAAGGAAAATTTCTTCATTTTTGCTCCAAAATAAGGGGAACTTTTGCCTTTTTGCCTCTAAATAAGTGGAATTTCTGTTTTTCCCCCAAAACAAAGGGAATTTCTGTATTTTTTGCCTCAAAATCAGAAAAATTTCTGACTTATTACCCTGAAATAAGTGAAATTTCTGCAAATTTGCCCCAAAATAAGGGAAATTTTTGCCTTTTGCCCTAAAATTTGGGGAATTTGAGAATTTTACTTCAAAATAAGGGAAATTTCTGATTTTTGCACCAAAATATGGAGAATTTCTGAATTTTGCCCCATAATAAAGGGAATTTCTGCATTTTTGCACCAATATTAAAGGAATTTCTGCAATTTTGCTCCAAATATGTGTCATTTCTGCCTTTTTGCCTGAAATTAAATGGAATTTCTGGCTTTTTGTCCCGAAATAAGTGAAATTTCTTCAATTTTCGCCAAAAATTAGGGATTTCATTTTTTGCTCCAAAATAAGTGGAATTTCTGCCATTTTGCCCTGAAATATTTGAAATTTCTGCAATTTTACCCCAAAATAAGGGGAATTTCTGCCTTTTTGCCCCAAAAAATAATGTGAATTTCAACCTTATTACCTCAAAATAAAGGAAATTTCTGCCTTTTTCCCACAAAATATACGGAATTTCTGCCTTTTTGCCACAAAATAAGGAAAATTTCTGCAATTTTGCCCCAAAATAAGAGGAATTTCTTACTTTTTGCCCAAAATAAAGAAAATTTCAGACTTTTTACCTGAAAATAAGAGAAATTTCTGCAATTTTGCCCCAAATAAGAGAAATTTCTGCAATTATGTTCCAAAACAAGGTAAATTCCTGCAATTTTGCTCCAAAATAAAGAAAATTTCTGGAATTTAGCCCCAAAGTAAGGGGAATTTCTGATTTTTGCCCCAAAATATAGGGAATTTCTGACTTTTGCCCCAAAATTAGGGGAAGTTCTGCAATTTTGCTCCAAAATATGGGGAATTTCTGCCTTTTTGCCCGAAAATAAAGGGAATGTTTACCTTTTTGCCATAAAAAAGGGAAATTTCTTCATTTTTGCCCCAAAATATGGGGATTTTCCGCCTTTTTGACTCAAAATAAGTGCAATTACTGCCTTTTCCCTAAAAATAAACAAAATTTCTGTTTTTTGCACCAAAATAAGGGGAATTTCTGACATTTTGCCCGAAAATAAGGGGAATTTCAGCCTTTTTATCTCAAAATAACAGGAATTTCTTCCTTTTTGCCCCAAAATATGGGGAATTTCTGCCTTTTTTCCCCAAAATAAGAAAAATTTCTGCAATTTTGTACCAAAATAAAAGAAATTTCTGCATTTTTGCCCCAAAATAAGAAAATTTCTGCCTTTTTTCTGAAATAAGTGAAATTTCTGCAATTTTGCCTCAAAATGAGGGAAATTTCTGCAATTTTGCCCCAATGTAAAGGAAATATCTGCAATTTTGCCCCAAAATAAGGGAAATTTCTGACTTTATGCTCCCGAAAAAACGAGATTTACTGTCTTTTTGCCCCAAAATAAGAATTTCTGCCTTTTTGTCCAAAAATTATGAGAATTTCTGCAATTTTGCTTCAAAATATGGTTAATTTCTTCTTTTTAGCCCAAAAATAAAGGGAATTTCTGCATTTTCCCCCAATATTGGGGAATTTTTGCATTTTACCTCTAAATAAGGGGAATTTCTGCATTTTACCTCAAAATAAGAAGAATTTCTGCCTTTTGCCCCAAAATATGGGGAATTTCTGCCTTTTTGTTCCAAAATAAGGAAAATTTCTTCAATTTTGTACCATAATAAAAGAAATTTCTGATTTTTGCCCCAAAATAAGGGGAATTTCTGACTTTTTGCCCTGAAATAAATGAAATTTCTGCAATTTTGCCAAAAATAAGTTAAATTTGTGCCTTTTTGCCCCAAAATAATGGGAATTTCTGCCTTTTGCCCCAAAATATGGGGAATTTCTGCCTGTTTCCCCGAAAATGAGAAGAATGCATACCTTTTTGCCATAAAAAAGGGAAATTTTTTCATTTTTTCTCCAAAATAAGCGAAATTTCTGCTTCTTTGCCTGTAAATAGGTGGAATTTCTGTCTTTTTCCCCCAAAACAAAGGGAATTTCTGTCTTTTTTGCCCCAAAGTAAGGAGAATTTCTGACTTATTACCTTGAAATAAGTGAAATTTCTGCAATTTTGCCCCAAAATAAGTGAAATTTCTGCAATTTTGCCCCAAAATAAGGGAAATTTCTGCAATTTTGCCCCAAAATAAGTGGAATTTCTGCCTTTTGCCCCAAAATTTGGGGAATTTCTGCCTTTTTGCCCAAAAATAAAAAAAATGCATACCTTTTTGCCATAAAAAAGGGAAATTTCTTCATTTTTGCTCCAAAATAAGGGGAACTTTTGCCTTTTTGCCTCTAAATAAGTGGAATTTCTGTTTTTCCCCCAAAACAAAGGGAATTTCTGTATTTTTTGCCTCAAAATCAGGAAAATTTCTGACTTATTACCCTGACATAAGTAAAATTTCTACAAATTTGCCCCAAAATAAGGGAAATTTTTGCCTTTTGCCCTAAAATTTGGGGAATTTGAGAATTTTACCTCAAAATGAGGGAAATTTCTGATTTTTGCACCAAAATATGGAGAATTTCTGCCTTTTTGCCCCATAATAAAGTTAATTTCTGCATTTTTGCACCAATATTAGGGGAATTTCTGCAATTTTGCTCCAAAATACGGGTCATTTCTGCCTTTTTGCCCGAAATTAATTGGAATTTCTGGCTTTTTGTCCCGAAATAAGTGTAATTTCTTCAATTTATGCCAAAAATTAGGGTTTTCATCTTTTTGCCCCAAAATAAGGGGAATTTCTGCCATTTTGCCCTGAAATATTTGAAATTTCTGCAATTTTACCCCAAAATAAGGGGAATTTCTGCCTTTTTGCCCCAAAATAAAAGGAATTTCTCCCCTTTTGCCCAAAATATAGAAAATTTCAGACTTTTTACCTGAAAATAAGAGAAATTTCTGCAATTTTGCACCAAATAAGAGAAATTTCTGTAATTTTGTTCTAAAATAAGGTAAATTCCTGCAATTTTGCCCCAAAATAAAGAAAATTTCTGAAATTTTGTCCCAAAATAAGGGGAATTTCTGATTTTTGCCCCAAAGTAAAGGGAATTTCTGCCTTTTGCTCCAAAATTAGGAGAATTTCTGCAATTTTGCTCCAAAATATGGGGAATTTCTGCCTTTTTGCCCGAAAATAAAGGGAATGTTTACCTTTTTGCCATAAAAAAAGGGAAATTTCTTCATTTTTGCCCCAAAATATGGGGATTTTCCGCCTTTTTGACTCAAAATAAGTGCAATTTCTGCCTTTTCCCTAAAAATAAAACAAAATTTCTGTCTTTTTGCACCAAAATAAGGGGAATTTCTGACATTTTGCCCGAAAATAAGGGGAATTTCAGCCCTTTTATCTCAAAATAACAGGAATTTCTTCCTTTTTGCCCCAAAATATGGGGAATTTCTGCCTTTTTGTTCCAAAATAAGGAAAATTTCTGCAATTTTGTACCATAATAAAAGAAATTTCTGATTTTTGCCCCAAAATAAGGGGAATTTCTAACTTTTTGCCCTGAAATAAATGAAATTTCTGCAATTTTGCCTCAAAATAAGTTAAATTTCTGCAATTTTGCCCCAATGTAAAGGAAATTTCTGCCTTTTGCCCCAAAATATGGGGAATTTCTGCCTGTTTCCCCGAAAATGAGAATAATGCATACCTTTTTGCCATAAAAAAGGGAAATTTCTTCATTTTTTCTCCAAAATAAGCGAAATTTCTACTTCTTTGCCTGTAAATAAATGGTATTTCTGTCTTTTTCCCCCAAAACAAAGGGAATTTCTGTCTTTTTTGCCCCAAAAAAGGGAGAATTTCTGACTTATTACCTTGAAATAAGTGAAATTTCTGCAATTTTGCCCCAAAATAAGTGAAATTTCTGCAATTTTGCCCCAAAATAAGGGAAATTTCTGACTTTATGCTCCCGAAAAAACGAGATTTACTGTCTTTTTGCCCCAAAATAAGAATTTCTGCCTTTTTGCCCGAAAATTATGAGAATTTCTGCAATTTTGCTTCAAAATATGGTTAATTTCTTCTTTTTAGCCCAAAAATAAAGGGAATTTCTGCATTTTCCCCCAATATTTGGGGAATTTCTGCATTTTACCTCTAAATAAGGGGAATTTCTGCATTTTACCTCAAAATAAGAAGAATTTCTGCCTTTTGCCCCAAAATATGGGGAATTTCTGCCTTTTTGTTCCAAAATAAGGAAAATTTCTTCAATTTTGTACCATAATAAAAGAAATTTCTGATTTTTGCCCCAAAATAAGGGTAATTTCTGACTTTTTGCACTGAAATAAATGAAATTTCTGCAATTTTGCCTAAAAATAAGTTAAATTTGTGCCTTTTTGCCCCAAAATAATGGGAATTTCTGCCTTTTGCCCCAAAATATGGGGAATTTCTGCCTTTTTGCCCGAAAATAAAGGGAATGTTTACCTTTTTGCCATAAAAAAGGGAAATTTCTTCATTTTTGCCCCAAAATATGGGGATTTTCTGCCTTTTTGACTCAAAATAAGTGCAATTTCTGCCTTTTCCCTAAAAATAAACAAAATTTCTGTCTTTTTCCACCAAAATAAGGAAAATTTCTGACATTTTGCCCGAAAATAAGGGGAATTTCAGCCTTTTTATCTCAAAATAACAGGAATGTCTTCCTTTTTGCCCCAAAATATGGGGAATTTCTGCCTTTTTGCCCCAAAATAAGAAAAATTTCTGCAATTTTGTACCAAAATAAAAGAAATTTCTGCATTTTTGCCCCAAAATAAGAAAATTTCTGCCTTTTTTCTGAAATAAGTGAAATTTCTGCAATTTTGCCTCAAAATAAGGGAAATTTCTGCAATTTTGCCCCAATGTAAAGGAAATTTCTGCAATTTTGCACCAATATTAAAGGAATTTCTGCAATTTTGCTCCAAATATGGGTCATTTCTGCCTTTTTGCCCGAAATTAATTGGAATTTCTGGCTTTTTGTCCCGAAATAAGTGTAATTTCTTCAATTTATGCCAAAAATTAGGGTTTTCATCTTTTTGCCCCAAAATAAGGGGAATTTCTGCCATTTTGCCCTGAAATATTTGAAATTTCTGCAATTTTACCCCAAAATAAGGGGAATTTCTGCCTTTTTGCCCCAAAAAATAATGTGAATTTCAACCTTATTACCTCAAAATAAAGGAAATTTCTGCCTTTTTGCCACAAAATATACGGAATTTCTGCCTTTTTGACACAAAATAAGGAAAATTTCTGCAATATTGCCCCAAAATAAGAGGAATTTCTTACTTTTTGCCCAAAATAAAGGAAATTTCAGACTTTTTACCTGAAAATAAGAGAAATTTCTGCAATTTTGCCCCAAATAAGAGAAATTTCTGCAATTATGTTCCAAAACAAGGTAAATTCCTGCAATTTTGCTCCAAAATAAAGAAAATTTCTGGAATTTAGCCCCAAAGTAAGGAGAATTTCTGATTTTTGCCCCAAAATATAGGGAATTTCTGACTTTTGCCCCAAAATTAGGGGAAGTTCTGCAATTTTGTTCCAAAATATGGGGAATTTCTGCCTTTTTGCCCGAAAATAAAGGGAATGTTTTCCTTTTTGCCATAAAAAAGTGAAATTTCTTTATTTTTGCCCCAAAATATGTGGATTTTCCGCATTTTTGACTCAAAATAAGTGCAATTTCTGCCTTTTCCCTAAAAATAAACAAAATTTCTGTCTTTTTGCACCAAAATAAGGGGAATTTCTGACTTTTTGCCCGAAAATAAGGGGAATTTCAGCTTTTTACCTCAAAATAAGGGGAATTTCTTTCTTTTTGCCCCATTTTATGAGGAATTTCTGGGTTTTTGCCTCAAAATAAGAAAAATTTCTGCAATTTTGTACCAAAATAAAAGATATTTCTGCCTTTTTGCTTCAAAATAAGAAAATTTCTGCCTTTTTTCTGAAATAAGTAAAATTTCTGCAATTTTGCCTCAAAATAAGGGAAATTTCTGCAATTTTGCCCCAATGTATAGAAAATTTCTGCAATTTTGCCCCAAAATAACGGAAATTTCTGACTTTATGCTCCCGAAAAAAGGAGATTTTCTGTTTTTTTGCCCCAAAATAAGATTTTCTGCCTTTTTGCCCGAAAATTATGAGAATTTCTGCAATTTTGCTTCAAAATACGGTTAATTTCTTACTTTTAGCCACAAAATAAAGAGAATTTCTGCATTTTTCCCCAATATTTGGGGAATTTCTGCATTTTACCTCAAAATAGAAAGAATTTCTGCCTTTTGCCCCAAAATATGGGGAATTTCTGCCTTTTTGTTCCAAAATAAGGAAAATTTCTTCAATTTTGTACCATAATAAAAGAAATTTCTGATTTTTGCCCCAAAATAAGGGGAATTTCTGACTTTTTGCCCTGAAATAAATGAAATTTCTGCAATTTTGCCTAAAAATAAGTTAAATTTGTGCCTTTTTGCCCCAAAATAATGGGAATTTCTGCCTTTTGCCCCAAAATATGGCGAATTTCTGCCTGTTTCCCCGAAAATGAGAAGAATCCATACCTTTTTGCCATAAAAAAGGGAAATTTCTTCATTTTTTCTCCAAAATAAGCGAAATTTCTACTTCTTTGCCTGTAAATAAGTGGTATTTCTGTCTTTTTCCCCCAAAACAAAGGGAATTTCTGTCTTTTTTGCCCCAAAATAAGGAGAATTTCTGACTTATTACCTTGAAATAAGTGAAATTTCTGCAATTTTGCCCCAAAATAAGTGAAATTTCTGCAATTTTGCCCCAAAATAAGAGAAATTTCTGCAATTTTGCCCCAAAATAAGTGGAATTTCTGCCTTTTACCCCAAAATTTGGGGAATTTCTGCTTTTTTGCCCAAAAATAAAAAGAATGCATACCTTTTTGCCATAAAAAAGGAAAATTTCTTCATTTTTGCTCCAAAATAAGGGGAACTTTTGCCTTTTTGCCTCTAAATAAGTGGAATTTCTGTTTTTCCCCCAAAACAAAGGGAATTTCTGTATTTTTTGCCTCAAAATCAGAAAAATTTCTGACTTATTACCCTGAAATAAGTGAAATTTCTGCAAATTTGCCCCAAAATAAGGGAAATTTTTGCCTTTTGCCCTAAAATTTGGGGAATTTGAGAATTTTACTTCAAAATAAGGGAAATTTCTGATTTTTTCACCAAAATATGGAGAATTTCTGAATTTTGCCCCATAATAAAGGGAATTTCTGCATTTTTGCACCAATTATAAAGGAATTTCTGCAATTTTGCTCCAAATATGGGTCATTTCTGCCTTTTTGCCCGAAATTAATTGGAATTTCTGGCTTTTTGTCCCGAAATAAGTGTAATTTCTTCAATTTATGCCAAAAATTAGGGTTTTCATTTTTTTGCCCCATAATAAGGGGAATTTCTGCCATTTTGCCCTGAAATATTTGAAATTTCTGCAATTTTACCCCAAAATAAGGGGAATTTCTGCCTTTTTGCCCCAAAAAATAATGTGAATTTCAACCTTATTACCTCAAAATAAAGGAAATTTCTGCCTTTTTGCCACAAAATATACGGAATTTCTGCCTTTTTGACACAAAATAAGGAAAATTTCTGCAATATTGCCCCAAAATAAGAGGAATTTCTTACTTTTTGCCCAAAATAAAGGAAATTTCAGACTTTTTACCTGAAAATAAGAGAAATTTCTGCAATTTTGCCCCAAATAAGAGAAATTTCTGCAATTATGTTCCAAAACAAGGTAAATTCCTGCAATTTTGCTCCAAAATAAAGAAAATTTCTGGAATTTAGCCCCAAAGTAAGGGGAATTTCTGATTTTTGCCCCAAAATATAGGGAATTTCTGACGTTTGCCCCAAAATTAGGGGAAGTTCTGCAATTTTGTTCCAAAATATGGGGAATTTCTGCCTTTTTGCCCGAAAATAAAGGGAATGTTTTCCTTTTTGCCATAAAAAAGGGAAATTTCTTCATTTTTGCCCCAAAATATGGGGATTTTCCGCATTTTTGACTCAAAATAAGTGCAATTTCTGCCTTTTCCCTAAAAATAAACAAAATTTCTGTCTTTTTGCATCAAAATAAGGGGAATTTCTGACTTTTTGCCCGAAAATAAGGGGAATTTCAGCTTTTTACCTCAAAATAAGGGGAATTTCTTTCTTTTTGCCCCATTTTATGAGGAATTTCTGGGTTTTTGCCTCAAAATAAGAAAAATTTCTGCAATTTTGTACCAAAATAAAAGATATTTCTGCCTTTTTGCTTCAAAATAAGAAAATTTCTGCCTTTTTTCTGAAATAAGTAAAATTTCTGCAATTTTGCCTCATAATAAGGGAAATTTCTGCAATTTTGCCCCAATGTATAGAAAATTTCTGCAATTTTGCCCCAAAATAACGGAAATTTCTGACTTTATGCTCCCGAAAAAAGGAGATTTTCTGTTTTTTTGCCCCAAAATAAGATTTTCTGCCTTTTTGCCCGAAAATTATGAGAATTTCTGCAATTTTGCTTCAAAATACGGTTAATTTCTTACTTTTAGCCCCAAAATAAAGAGAATTTCTGCATTTTTCCCCAATATTTGGGGAATTTCTGCATTTTACCTCAAAATAGAAAGAATTTCTGCCTTTTGCCCCAAAATATGGGGAATTTCTGCCTTTTTGTTCTAAAATAAGGAAAATTTCTTCAGTTTGTACCATAATAAAAGAAATTTCTGCTTTTTGCCCCAAAATAATGGGAATTTCTGACTTTTTGCCTTGAAATAAATGAAATTTCTGCAATTTTGCCCAAAAATAAGTTAAATTTGTGCCTTTTGCCCCAAAATAATGGGAATTTCTGCCTTTTGCCCCAAAATATGGGAAATTTCTGCCTGTTTCTCCGAAAATAAGAAGAATGCATACCTTTTTGCCATAAAAAAGGGAAATTTCTTCATTTTTGCTCCAAAATAAGCGAAATTTTTGCTTCTTTGCCTCTAAATAAGTGGAATTTCTGTCTTTTTCCCCCAAAACAAAGGGAATTCCTGTCTTTTTTGCACCAAAATAAAGAAAATTTCTGACTTATTACCTTGAAATAAGTGAAATTTCTGCAATTTTGCCCCAATATAAGGAAAATTTCTACCTTTTTGCCCCAAAATAAGGGGAATTTAAGCCTTTTTACCTCAAAATATAAGGAATTTCTGAATTTAGCACAAAATATTAGGAATTTCTGCCTTTTTACCCCAAAATAAGGAAAATTTCTGCCTTTTTTCCCTGAAACAAGTGAAATTTCTGCAATTTTTCCCCAAAATAAGTGAAATTTCTGCAATTTTGCCCCAAAATAAGGGAAATTTCTGGAATTTTGCCCATAAATAAGTGGAATTTCTGAGTTTTGCCCCAAAATATTAAGAATTTCTGCCTTTTTGCCCCACAATTAGTGAAATTTCTGCAATTTTGCCCTAAAATAAGGGAAATTTCTGCAATTTTGCCCCAATATAAGGGAAATTTCTACCTTTTTGCCCCCAAATAAGGGGAATTTCAGCCTTTTTACCTCAAAATATAAGGAATTTCTGAATTTTGGCACAAAATATTAGAAATTTCTGCGTTTTTGCCCCAAAATAAGTGAAATTTCTGCAATTTTGCCCCAAAATAAGGGAAATTTCTAGAATTTTGCCCCAAAATAAGTGGAATTTCTGAGTTTTGCCCCAAAATATTGAGAATTTCTGCCTTTTTGCCCCACAATGAGTGAAATTTCTGCAATTTTGCCCTAAAAAAAAAGAAATTTCTGCAATTTTTCTCCATAATAAGGGAAATTTCTGCTATTTTGCCTTCAAATAAAGGGAATTTCTGTTTTTTTTCCACACAATTAGGGAAATTTCTGCAATTTTGCCCCAAAATAAGGGAAATTTCTGCTTTTTGCCCCAAAATAATGGGAATTTCTGCCTTTTTGTTCGAAAATAAGAAGAATGCATACCTTTTTGCCATAAAAAAGAAAAATTTCTTCATTTTTGCTCCAAAATAAGGGGAACTTTTGCCTTTTTCCCTCTAAATAAGTGGAATATCTGTCTTTTTCCCCTAAAACAAATGGAATTTTTGTCTTTTTTGCCCCAAAATAAGGAAAATTTCTTACTTATTACCCTCATATAAGTGAAATTTCTGCAAATTTGCCCCAAAATAAGGGAAATTTTTGCCTTTTGGCCCAAAATATGGGGAATTTCATCATTTTACCTCAAAATAAAGGAAATTTCTGATTTTTGCACCAAAATATGGACAATTTCTGCCTTTTTACCCCAAAATAAAGGGAATTTCTGCATTTTTGCACCAATATTAGGGGAATTTCTGCAATTTTGCTCCAAAATTCGGGTCATTTCTTCCTTTTTGCCCGAAATTAATTGGAATTTCTGCCTTTTTTTCCCGAAATAAGTGAAATTTCTTCAATTTTAGCCAAAAATTAGGAATTTCATCTTTTTGCCCCAAAATAAGGGGAATTTCTGCCTTTTTGCCTGAAAATAAGAGGAATGCATACCTTTTTGCCATAAAAAAGAGAAATTTCTTCATTTTTGCTCCAAAATAACGAAATTTCTTCTTTTTTGCCTCTAAATAAGTGGAATTTCTGACTTTTTTCCCAAAACAAAGAGAATTTCTGTCTTTTTGCCACAAAATAAAGAACATTTCTGCCTTTTTTTTTCCTGAAATAAGTGAAATTTCTGCAATTTTGCCACAACATAAGAGAAATTTCTGCCTTTTTGCCCCTAAATAAGGGGAATTCCAGCCTTTTTACCGCAAAATAAGGGAAATTTCTGCATTTTTGCCACAAAATATTAGGAATTTCTGCCTTTTTGCCATGAAATATGTGAAATTTCTGCAATTTTACCCCAAAATAAGGTGAATTTCTGCCTTTTTGCCCCAAAATAATGGGAATTTCTGGCTTTTTGCCCCAAAATAAGAATAATCTTTGCTTTATTTCTTTGAAATAAGTGAAATTTCTGCAATTTTGCCCTAAAATAAGGGAAATTTCTGCAATTTTTTCCCATAATAAAGAAAATTTCTGCAATTTTGCCCCAAATAAGGGAAATTTCTGCAATTTTGCCCCAAATAAGGTAAATTCCTGCAATTTTGCCACAAAATATAGGAAATTTCTTGAATTTTGCCCCAAAATAAGGGGAATTTCAGATTTTTGCCCCAAAATAAAGGGAATTTCTGCCTTTTGCTCCAAAATTAGGGGAATTTCTGCAATTTTGCTCCAAAATACAGGAAATTTTTGCCTTTTTGCCTGAAAATAATGGGAATGCATACCTTTTTGCCATAAAAATGGAAATTTCTTCATTTTTGCTCCAAAATAAGAGGAATTTCTGCCTTTTTGCCTCTAAATAAGTGGAATTTCTGTCTTTTTTCCCCAAAACAAAGGGAATTTCTGTATTTTTTGCATCAAAATAAGGAGAATTTCTGACTTATTACCCTGAAATGAGTGAAATTTCTGCAATTTAGCCCCAAAATAAGGGAAATTTCTGCAATTTTGCCCCAATGTAAAAGAAATTTCTGCAATTTTGCCCCAAAATAAGGGGAATTTCTGACTGTTTGCTCTCGAAAAAAGGAGATTTTCTGTCTTTTTGCCCCAAAATAAGGAGAATTTCTGCCTTTTTGCTCGAAAATTATGAGAATTTCTGCAATTTTGCTTTAAAATACGGTTAATTTCTGCCTTTTAGCCACAAAATAAAGGGAATTTCTGCATTTTTCTCCATTATTTGGGGAATTTCTTCATTTTACCTTTAAATAAGGGGAATTTCTGCATTTTACCTCAAAATAAGAAGAATTTCTGCCTTTTGCCCCAAAATATGGGGAATTTCTGCTTTTTTGTTCCAAAATAAGGAAAATTTCTTCAATTTTGTACCATAATAAAAGAAATTTCTGCTTTTTGCCCAAAAATAAGGGCAATTTCTGAATTTTTGCCCTGAAATAAATGAAATTTCTGCAATTTTGCCCAAAAATAAGGGAAATTTTATCCTTTATGCCCCAAAATAAAGGGAATTTCTGCCTTTTGCCCCAAAATATGGGGAATATCTGCCTTTTTGCCCGAAAATAAGAAGAATGCATAACTTTTTGCCATTAAAAAGGTAAATTTCTTCATTTTTGCTCCAAAATAAGGGGAATTTCAGCTTTTTTGCCTCTAAATAAGTGGAATTTCTTTCTTTTTCCTCCAAAACAAAAGAAATTTCTGTCTTTTTTGCCCCAAAATAAAGAAAATTTCTGACTTATTACTGTGAAATAAGTGAAATTTCTGAAATTTTGCCCAAATATAAGGGAAATTTCTGCCTTTTTGCCCAAAAATAAGTGGAAATTCTGCCTTTTGCCACAAAATTTGGGGAATTTCTGCCTTTTTGCCCGAAAATAAAAAGAATGCATACCTTTTTGCCATAAAAAAGGGAAATTTCTTCACTTTTGCTCCAAAATAAGGGGAACTTTTGCCTTTTTGCCTCTAAATAAGTGGAATTTCTGTTTTTCCCCCAAAACAAAGGGAATTTCTGTCTTTTTTGCCTCAAAATAAGGAAAATTTCTGACTTATTACCCTGAAATAAGTGAAATTTCTGCAAATTTGCCCCAAAATAAGGGAAATTTTTGACTTTTGCCCTAAAATATGGGTAATTTGAGAATTTTACCTCAAAATAAAGGAAATTTCTGATTTTTGCACCAAAATATGGAGAATTTCTGCCTTTTTGCCCCATAAGAAAGGGAATTTCTGCATTTTTGCACCAATATTAGGGGAATTTCTGCAATTTTGCTCCAAAATACGGGTTATTTCTGCCTTTTTGTCCGAAATTAATTGGAATTTCTGTCTTTTAGTCCCGAAATAAGTGAAATTTCTTCAATTTTCGCCAAAAATTAGGGATTTCATCTTTTTGCCCCAAAATAAGGGGAATTTCTGCCATTTTGCCCTGAAATATTTGAAATTTCTGCAATTTTACCCCAAAATAAGGGGAATTTCTGCCTTTTTGCCCCAAAATAAGGGGAATTTCAACCTTATTACCTCAAAATAAAGGAAATTTCTGCTTTTTTGCCACAAAATATACGGAATTTCTGCCTTTTTGCCCCAAAATAAAGAAAATTTCTGCAATTTTGCCCCAAAATAAGAGGAATTTCTCCCTTTTTGCCCAAAATAAAGGAAATTTCAGAATTTTTACCTGAAAATAAGAGAAATTTCTGCAATTTTGCCCCAAATAAATGAAATTTCTGCAATTTTTTTCCAAAATAAGGTAAATTCCTGCAATTTTGCCCCAAAATAAAGAAAATTTCTGGAATCTTGCACCAAAATAAGGGGAATTTCTGATTTTTGCCCGAAAATAAAGGGAATTTCTGCCTTTTGACCCAAAATTAGGGGAATTTCTGCAATTTTGCTCCAAAATATGGGGAATTCCTGCTTTTTTGCCTGAAAATAAAAAGAATGTATACCTTATGCCATAAAAAAGGGAAATTTCTTCATTTTTGCCTCAAAATATGGGAATTTTCCCCCTTTTTGACTCAAAATAAGTGCAATTTCTGCCTTTTCCCTAAAAATAAACGAAATTTCTGTCTTTTTGCACCAAAATAAGAGGAATTTTTGACTTTTTGCCCGAAAATAAGGGGAATTTCAGCCTTTTTACCTCAAAATAAGGAGAATTTCTTCCTTTTTGCCCCAAAATATGGGGAATTTCTGCCTTTTTACCCCAAAATAAGAAAAATTTCTGCAATTTTGTACCAAAATAAAAGAAATTTCTGCCTTTTTGCCCAAAATAAGAAAATTTCTGCCTTTTTTCTGAAATAAGTGAAATTTCTGCAATTTTGCCTCAAAATGAGGGAAATTTCTGCAATTTTGCCCCAATGTAAAGGAAATTTCTGAAATTTTCCCCCAAAATAAGAGAAATTTCTGACTTTATGCTTTCGAAAAAAGGAGATTCTCTGTCCTTTTGCCCCAAAATAAGAATTTTTGCCTTTTTGCCCGAAAATTATGAGAATTTCTGCAATTTTGCTTCAAAATACGGTTAATTTCTTCCTTTTAGCCCCAAAATAAAGGGAATTTTTGAATTTCCCCCAATATTTGGGGAATTTCTGCATTTTACCTCTAAATAAGGGGAATTTCTGCATTTTACCTCAAAATAAGTAGAATTTCTGCCTTTTGCCCCAAAATAAGGGGAATTTCTGCCTTTTTGTTTCAAAATAAGGAAAATTTCTTCAATTTTGTACCATAATAAAAGAAATTTCTGCTTTTTGCCGCAAAATAAGTAGAATTTCTGACTTTTTGCCTTAAAATAAATGAAATTTCTGCAATTTTGCCCGAAAATATGTTAAATTTGTGCCTTTTGCCCCAAAATAATGGGAATTTCTGCCTTTTGCCCCAAAATATGGGGAATTTCTGCCTTTTTGCCCGAAAATAAGAAGAATGCATACCTTTTTGCCATAAAAAAGGGAAATTTCTTCATTTTTGCTCCAAAATAAGAGAAATTTCTGCTTCATTGCCTCTAAATAAGTGGAATTTCTGTCTTTTTCCCCAAAAACAAAGGGAATTTCTGTCTTTTTTGCCCCAAAATAAGGAAAATTTCTGACTTATTACCTTGAAATAAGTGAAATTTCTGCAATTTTGCACCAATATAAGGGAAATTTCTAGCTTTTTGCCCCCAAACAAGGGGATTTTCAGACTTTTTACCACAAAATATAAGGAATTTCTGAATTTTGGCACAAAATATTAGGAATGTCTGACTATTTGCCCCAAAATAAGGAAAATTTCTTCCTTTTTTCCCTGAAATAAGTGAAATTTCTGCAATTTTGCCCCATAATAAGTGACATTTCTGCAATTTTGCCCCAAAATAAGGAAAATTTCTGGAATTTTGCTCCAAAATAAGTGGAATTTCTGAGTTTTGCCCCAAAATATGGAGAATTTCTGCCTTTTTGCCCCACAATTAGTGAAATTTCTGCAATTTTGCTCTAAAATAAGGGAAATTTCTGCAATTTTTTCCCATAATAAGGGAAATTTCTGCAATTTTGCCCCCAAATAAGGGGAATTTCTGTTTTTTTGCCCCACAATTATGGAAATTTCTGCAATTTTGCTCCAAAATAAGGGGAATTTCTGCTTTTTGCCCCAAAATATGGGGAATTTCTGCCTTTTTGTTCGAAAATAAGAAGAATGCATACATTTTGCCATAAAAAAGGAAAATTTCTTCATTTTTGCTCCAAAATAAGGGGAACTTTTGCCTTTTTACCTCTAAATAAGTGGAATTTCTGTCTTTCTCCCCTAAAACAAAGGGAATTTCTGTTTTTTTGCCCCAAAATTAGGTAAATTTCTTACTTATTACCCTCAAATAAGAGAAATTTCTGCAAATTTGCCCCAAAATAAGGGAAATTTTTGCCTTTTGGCCCAAAATATGAGGAATTTCAGCATTTTACCTCAAAATAAGAGAAATTTCTGATTTTTGCACCAAAATATGTAAAATTTCTGCTTTTTGCCCCAAAATAAAGGTTATTTCTGCATTTTTGAACCAATATTAGGGGAATTTCTGCAATTTTGCTCCAAAATACGGGTCATTTCTTTCTTTTTGCCCGAAATTAATTGGAATTTCTGCTTATTTCTCCCGAAATAAGTGAAATTTCTTCAATTTTAGACAAAAATTAGGGATTTCATCTTTTTGCCCCAAAATAAGGGGAATTTCTGCCTTTTTGCCCGAAAATAAGGGGAATGCATACCTTTTTGCCATAAAAAAGGGAAATTTCTTCATTTTTGCTCCAAAATAACGAAATTTCTTTTTTTTTGCCTCTAAATAAGTGGAATTTCTGTCTTTTTTTCCCAAAACAAAGAGAATTTCTGTCTTTTTGCCCCAAAATAAAGAACATTTCTGCCTTTTTTTTCCTGAAATAAGTGAAATTTCTGCAATTTTGCCCCAACATAAGGGAAATATCTGCCTTTTTCCCCCCAAATAAGGGGAATTCCAGCCTTTTTACCTCAAAATAAGGGGAATTTCTGCATTTTTGCCACAAAATATTAGGAATTTCTGCCTTTTTGCCATGAAATATGTGAAATTTCTGCAATTTTACACCAAAATAAGGTGAATTTCTGCCTTTTTGCCCCAAAATAATGGGAATTTCTGCCTTTTTGCCCCAAAATAAAAAAAAAATTTGCTTTATTTCTCTGAAATAAGTGAAATTCCTGCAATTTTGCCCTAAAATAAGGGAAATTTCTGCAATTTTTTCCCATAATAAAGGAAATTTCTGCAATTTTGCCCCAAAATAAGGAAAATTTCTCTCTTTTTGCCCGAAAATAAAGGATATTTCAGCCGTTTTACCTGAAAATAAGTGAAATTTCTGCAATTTTGCCCCAAATAAGGGAAATTTCTGCAATTTTGCCCCAAAATAAGGTAAATTCCTGCAATTTTGCCCCAAAATAAAAGAAATTTCTTGAATTTTGCCCCAAAATAAGGGGAATTTCTGATTTTTGCCCCAAAATAAAGGGAATTTCAATTTTTGCCACAAAATTAGAAGAATTTCTGCAATTTTGCTCCAAAATACGGGGAATTTCTGCCTTTTTACACGAAAATAATGGGAATGCAAACCTCTTTGCCATAAAAAGGGAAATTTCTTCATTTTTGCTCCAAAATAAGGGGAATTTCTGTCTTTTTGCATCTAAATAAGTGGAATTTCTGTCTTTTTCCCCCAAACAAAGGGAATTTCTGTCTTTTTGCATCAAAATAAGGAGAATTTCTGTCTTATTACCCTGAAATAAGTGAAATTTCTGCAATTTTGCCACAAAATAAGGAAAATTTCTGCAATTTTGCCCGAATGTAAAAGAAATTTCTGCAATTTTGCCCCCAAATAAGGGGAATTTCTGACTATTTGCTCTCGAAAAAAGGAGATTTTCTGTCTTTTTGCCTCAAAATAAGGAGAATTTCTGCTTTTTTGCCCGAAAATTGTGAGAATTTCTGCAATTTTGCTTTAAAATACGGTTAATTTCTGCCTTTTAGCCCCAAAATAAAGGGAATTTCTGCATTTTTCCCCAATATTTGGGGAATTTCTGCATTTTACCTCTAAATAAGGGGAATTTCTGCATTTCACCTCAAAATAAGAAGAATTTCTGCCTTTTGACACAAAATATGAGGAATTTCTGCCTTTTTCTTCCAAAATAAGGAAAATTTCTTCAATTTTGTACGATAATAAAAGAAATTTCTGCTTTTTGCCCCAAAATAAGGGGAATTTCTGAATTTTTGCCCTGAAATAAATGAAATTTCTGCAATTGTGCCCAAAAATAAGGGAAATTTGTGCCTTTTTGCCATGAAATATGTGAAATTTCTGCAATTTTACCCCAAAATAAGGGGAATTTCTGCCTTTTGGCCCCAAAATAATGGGAATTTCTGCATTTTTGCCCCAAAATAAGAAAAATTTTTGCTTTATTTCTCTGAAATAAGTAAAATTTCTGCAATTTTGCCCTAAAATAAGGGAAATTTCTGCAATTTTTTCCCATAATAAAGGAAATTTCTGCAATTTTGCCCCAAAATAAGGGGAATTTCTTCTTTTTTGCCCCAAAATAAAGGAAATTTCTGCCTTTTTACCTGAAAATAAGTGAAATTTCTGCAATTTTGCCCTAAATAAGAGAAATTTCTGCAATTTTGCCCCAAAATAAGGTAAATTCCTGCAATTTTGCCCCAAAATAAAGGAAATTTCTTGAATTTTTCCCCAAAATAAGGGGAATTTCTGATTTTTGCCCCAAAATAAAGGGAATTTCTGCCTTTTGCCCCAAAATTAGGAGAATTTCTGCAATTTTGCTCCAAAATACGGGGAATTTCTGCCTTTTTGCCTGAAAATAATGCGAATGCATATCTTTTTGCCATAAAAAGGACAATTTCTTCATTTTTGCTTCAAAATAAAGGGA
The DNA here is from genome assembly GCF_963924665.1 of Micromys minutus. Taxonomy (NCBI): domain Eukaryota; kingdom Metazoa; phylum Chordata; class Mammalia; order Rodentia; family Muridae; genus Micromys; species Micromys minutus. Next base: position 75,839 of record NW_027667152.1, read on the forward strand.
ATTTCTGCCTTTTTGCCTCTAAATAAGTGGAATTTCTGTCTTTTTCCTCCAAAACAAAGTGAATTTTTGTCTTTTTTGCATCAAAATAAGGAGAATTTCTGACTTATTACCCTGAAATTAGTGAAATTTCTGCAATTTTGCCCCAAAATAAGGGTAATTACTGTAATTTTCCCCAATGTAAAAGAAATTTCTGCAATTTTGCCCCAAAATAAGGGGAATTTCTGACTGTTTGCTCTCGAAAAAAGGAGATTTTCTGTCTTTTTGCCCCAAAATAAGGAGAATTTCTGCTTTATTGCCCGAAAATTATGAGAATTTCTGCAATTTTGCTTTAAAATACGGTTAATTTCTGCCTTTTAGCCCCAAAATAAAGGGAATTTCTGCATTTTAACCCCAATATTTGGGGAATTTCTGCATTTTAGCTCTAAATAAGGGGAATTTCTGCATTTTACCTCAAAATAAGAAGAATTTCTGCTTTTTGCCCCAAAATATTGGGAATTTCTGCCTTTTTGTTCCAAAATAAGGAAAATTTCTTCAATTTTGTACCATAATAAAAGAAATTTCTGTTTTTTGCCCCAAAATAAGGGGAATTTCTGAATTTTTGCCCTGAAATAAATGAAATTTCTGCAATTTTGCCCCAAAATAAGGGAAATTTCTGCATTTTTGCCATGAAATATGTGAAATTTCTGCAATTTTACCACAAAATAAGGTGAATTTCTGCCTTTTTGCCTTAAAATAATGGGAATTTCTGCCTTTTGCCCTAAAATAAGAAAAATTTTTGCTTTATTTCTCTGAAATAAGTGAAATTTCTGCAATTTTGCCCTAAAATAAGGGAAATTTCTGCAATTTTTTCCCATAATAAAAAAAATTTCTGCAATTTTGCCTCAAAATAAGGGGAATTTCTCACTTTTTGCCCCAAAATAAAGGAAATTTCAGGCTTTTTATCTGAAAATAAGTGAAATTTCTGCAATTTTGACCCAAATAAGGGAAATTTCTGCAATTTTGCCCCAAAATAAGGTAAATTCCTGCAATTTTGCCCCAAAATAAGGGGAATTTCTGATTTTTGCCCCAAAATAAAGGGAATTTCTGCCTTTTGCCCCAAAATTAGGGGAATTTCTGCGATTTTGCTCAAAATTACGGGGAATTTCTGCCTTTTTGCCCGAAAATAATGGGAATGCATACCTTTTTGCCATAAAAAGGGAAATTTCTTCATTTTTGCTCCAAAATAAGGGGAATTTCTGAATTTTTTTCCCATAATAAAGGAAATTTCTGCAATTTTGCCCCAAAATAAGGGGAATTTCTTCTTTTTTGCCCCAAAATAAAGAAATTTCAGCCTTTTTACCTGAAAATAAGTAAATTTCTGCAATTTTACCCCAAATAAGGGAAATTTCTGCAATTTTGCCCCAAAATAAGGTAAATTCCTGCAATTTTGCCCCAAAATAAAGGAAAAATCTTGAATTTTGCCCCAAAATAAGGGGAATTTCTGATTTTTGTCCCAAAATAAAGGGAATTTCTGCCTTTTGCCCCAAAATTAGGGGAATTTCTACAATTTTGCTCCAAAATACGGGGAATTTCTGCCTTTTTGCTGGAAAATAATGGGAATGCATACCTTTTTGCCATAAAAATGGAAATTTCTTCATTTTTGCTCCAAAATAAGGGGAATTTCTGCCTTTTTGCCTCTAAATAAGTGGAATTTCTGTCTTTTTCCCCCAAAACAAACGGAATTTCTGTCTTTTTTGCATCAAAATAAGAAGAATTTCTGACTTATTACCCTGAAATAAGTGAAATTTCTGCAATTTTGCCCCAAAATAAAGGAAATTTCTGCAATTTTGCCCCAATGTAAAAGAAATTTCTGCAATTTTGCCCCAAAATAAGGGGAATTTCTGACTGTTTGCTCTCGAAAAAAGGAGATTTTCTGTCCTTTTGCCCCAAAATAAGGAGAATATCTGCTTTTTTGCCCGAAAATTATGAGAATTTCTGCAATTTTGCTTTAAAATACGGTTAATTTCTGCCTTTTAGCCCCAAAATAAAGAGAATTTCTGCATTTTCCTCCAATATTTGGGGAATTTCTGCATTTTATCTCTAAATAAGGGGAATTTCTGCATTTTACCTCAAAATAAGAAAAATTTCTGCCTTTTGCCCCAAAATATTGGGAATTTCTGCCTTTTTGCCCCAAAATAAGAAAAATTTTTGCTTTATTTCTCTGAAATAAGTGAAATTTCTGCAATTTTGCCCTAAAATAAGGGAAATTTCTGCAATTTTTTCCCCTAATAAAGGAAATTTCTGCAATTTTGTCCCAAAATAAGGGGAATTTCTCCTTTTTTGCCCCAAAATAAAGGAAATTTCAGCCTTTTTACCTGAAAATTAGTGAAATTTCTGCAATTTTGCCCCAAATAAAGGAAATTACTGCAATTTTGCCCCAAAATAAGGTAAATTCCTGTAATTTTGCCCCAAAATAAAGGAAATTTCTTGAATTTTGCCCCAAAATAAGGGGAATTTCTGATTTTTGTCCCAAAATAAAGGGAATTACTGTCTTTTGCCCAAAATTAGAGGAATTTCTGCATTTTGCTCCAAAATACGGGAAATTTCTGCCTTTTTGCCTGAAAATAATGGGAATGCATACCTTTTTGCCATAAAAAGGGAAATTTCTTCATTTTTGCTCCAAAATAAGGGGAATTTCTGCCTTTTTGCCTCTAAATAAGTGGAATTTCTGTCTTTTTCCTCCAAAACAAAGGGAATTTCTGTCTTTTTTGCATCAAAATAAGGAGAATTTCTGACTTATTACCCTGAAATAAGTGAAATTTCTGCAATTTTGCCCCAAAATAAGGGAAATTTCTGCAATTTTCCCCCAATGTAAAAGAAATTTCTGCAATTTTGCCCCAAAATAAGGGGAATTTCTGACTGTTTGCTCTCGAAAAAAGGAGATTTTCTGTCTTTTTGCCCCAAAATAAGGAGAATTTCTTCTTTTTTGCCCGAAAATTATGAGAATTCCTGCAATTTTGCTTTAAAATACGGTTAATTTCTGTCTTTTAGCCCCAAAATGAAGGGAATTTCTGCATTTTCCCCCAATATTTGGGGAATTTCTGCATTTTACCTCTAAATAAGGGGAATTTCTGCATTTTACCTCAAAATAAGAAGAATTTCTGCCTTTTGCCCCAAACTATGGAGAATTTCTGTTTTTTTGTTCCAAAATAAGGAATATTTCTACAATTTTATACCATAATAAAAGAAATTTCTGCTTTTTGCCCCAAAATAAGGGGAATTTCTGAATTTTTGCCCTGAAATAAATGAAATTTCTGCAATTTTGCCCCAACATAAGGGAAATTTCTGCCTTTTTGCCATGAAATATGTGAAATTTCTGCAACATTACCCCAAAATAAGGTGAATTTCTGCCTTTTTGCCCGAAAATAATGGGAATTTCTGCATTTTTGCCCCAAAATAAGAAAGATTTTTGCTTTATTTCTCTGAAATAAGTAAAATTTCTGCAATTTTGCCCTAAAATAAGGGAAATTTCTGCAATTTTTTCCCATAATAAAGGAAATTTCTGCAATTTTGCCTCGAAATAAGGGGAATTTCTCCTTTTTTGCCCCAAAATAAAGGAAATTTCAGCCTTTTTACCTGAAAATAAGTGAAATTTCTGCAATTTTGCCCTAAATAAGTGAAATTTCTGCAATTTTGCCTCAAAATAAGGTAAATTCCTGCAATTTTGACGCAAAATAAAGTAAATTTCTTGAATTTTGCCACAAAATAAGGGGAATTTCTGATTTTTGCCCCAAAATAAAGGGAATTTCTGCCTTTTGCCCCAAAATTAGGGGAATTTCTGTGATTTTGCTCCAAAATACGGGGAATTTCTGCCTTTTTGCCCGATAATAATGGGAATGCATACCTTTTTGCCATAAAAAGGGAAATTTCTTCCTTTTTGCTCCAAAACAAGGGGAATTTCTTCATTTTTGCCTCTAAATAAGTAGAATTTCTGTCTTTTTCCCCCAAAACAAAGGGAATTTCTGTCTTTTTTGCATCAAAATAAGGAGAATGTCTGACTTATTACCCTGAAATAAGTGAAATTTCTGCAATTTTGCCCCAAAATAAGGGAAATTTCTGCAATTTTGCCCCAATGTAAAAGAAATTTCTGCAATTTTGCCCCAAAATAAGGGGAATTTCTGACTGTTTGCTCTCGAAAAAAGGAGATTTTTCTGTCTTTTTGCCCCAAAATAAGGAGAATTTCTGCTTTTGCCCGACAATTATGAGAATTTCTGCAATTTTGTTTTAAAATACGGTTAATTTCTGCCTTTTAGCCACAAAATAAAGGGAATTTCTGCATTTTCCCCCAATATTTGGGGTTTTTCTGCATTTTACCTCTAAATAATGGGAATTTCTGCATTTTACCACAAAATAAGAAGAATTCCTGCCTTTTGCCCCAAAATATGGGGATTTTCTGCATTTTTGTTCTAAAATAAGGAAAATTTCTTCAATTTTGTACCATAATAAAAGAAATTTCTGCTTTTTGCCCCAAAATAAGGGGAATTTCTGAATTTTGCCCTGAAATAAATGAAATTTCTGCAATTTTGCCGCAAAATAAGACAAATTTCTCCCTTGTTGCCATGAAATATGTGAAATTTCTGCCATTTTACCCCAAAATAGTGGTAATTTTTGCCTTTTTGCGCCAAAATAATGGGGATTTCTGCCTTTTTGCCCCAAAATAAGAAAAATTTTTGCTTTATTTCTCTGAAATAAGTGAAATTTCTGCAATTTTGCCCTAAAATAAGGGAAATTTCTGCAATTTTTTCCCATAATAAAGGAAATTTCTGCAATTTTGCCCCAAAATAAGGGGAATTTCTTCTTTTTTGCCCCAAAATAAAGGAAATTTCAGCCTTTTTACCTGAAAATAAGTAAATTTCTGCAATTTTACCCCAAATAAGGGAAATTTCTGCAATTTTGCCCCAAAATAAGGTAAATTCCTGCAATTTTGCCCCAAAATAAAGGAAAAATCTTGAATTTTGCCCCAAAATAAGGGGAATTTCTGATTTTTGCCCCAAAATAAAGGGAATTTCTGCCTTTTGCCCCAAAATTAGGGGAATTTCTACAATTTTGCTCCAAAATACGGGGAATTTCTGCCTTTTTGCTGGAAAATAATGGGAATGCATACCTTTTTGCCATAAAAATGGAAATTTCTTCATTTTTGCTCCAAAATAAGGGGAATTTCTGCCTTTTTGCCTCTAAATAAGTGGAATTTCTGTCTTTTTCCCCCAAAACAAATGGAATTTCTGTCTTTTTTGCATCAAAATAAGAAGAATTTCTGACTTATTACCCTGAAATAAGTGAAATTTCTGCAATTTTGCCCCAAAATAAAGGAAATTTCTGCAATTTTGCCCCAATGTAAAAGAAATTTCTGCAATTTTGCCCCAAAATAAGGGGAATTTCTGACTGTTTGCTCTCGAAAAAAGGAGATTCTCTGTCCTTTTGCCCCAAAATAAGGAGAATTTCTGATTTTTTGCCCGAAAATTATGAGAATTTCTGCAATTTTGCTTTAAAATACTGTTAATTTCTGCCTTTTAGCCCCAAAATAAAGAGAATTTCTGCATTTTCCCCCAATATTTGGGGAATTTCTGCATTTTATCTCTAAATAAGGGGAATTTCTGCATTTTACCTAAAAATAAGAAGAATTTCTGCCTTTTGCCCCAAAATATGGGGAATTTCTGCCTTTTTGCCCCAAAATAAGAAAAATTTTTTCTTTATTTCTCTGAAATAAGTGAAATTTCTGCAATTTTGCCCTAAAATAAGGGAAATTTTGCAATTTTTTCCCCTAATAAAGGAAATTTCTGCAATTTTGTCCCAAAATAAGGGGAATTTCTCCATTTTTGCCCCAAAATAAAGGAAATTTCAGCCTTTTTACCTGAAAATTAGTGAAATTTCTGCAATTTTGCCCCAAATAAAGGAAATTACTGCAATTTTGCCCCAAAATAAGGGAAATTTCTGCCTTTTTGCCATGAAATATGTGAAATTCTGCAACATTACCCCAAAATAAGGTGAATTTCTGCCTTTTTGCCCGAAAATAATGGGAATTTCTGCATTTTTGCCCCAAAATAAGAAAGATTTTTGCTTTATTTCTCTGAAATAAGTAAAATTTCTGCAATTTTGCCCTAAAATAAGGGAAATTTCTGCAATTTTTTCCCATAATAAAGGAAATTTCTGCAATTTTGCCTCGAAATAAGGGGAATTTCTCCTTTTTTGCCCCAAAATAAAGGAAATTTCAGCCTTTTTACCTGAAAATAAGTGAAATTTCTGCAATTTTGCCCTAAATAAGTGAAATTTCTGCAATTTTGCCTCAAAATAAGGTAAATTCCTGCAATTTTGACGCAAAATAAAGTAAATTTCTTGAATTTTGCCACAAAATAAGGGGAATTTCTGATTTTTGCCCCAAAATAAAGGGAATTTCTGCCTTTTGCCCCAAAATTAGGGGAATTTCTACAATTTTGCTCCAAAATACGGGGAATTTCTGCCTTTTTGCCCGATAATAATGGGAATGCATACCTTTTTGCCATAAAAAGGGAAATTTCTTCCTTTTTGCTCCAAAATAAGGGAAATTTCTTCATTTTTGCCTCTAAATAAGTAGAATTTCTGTCTTTTTCCCCCAAAACAAAGGGAATTTCTGTCTTTTTTGCATCAAAATAAGGAGAATGTCTGACTTATTACCCTGAAATAAGTGAAATTTCTGCAATTTTGCCCCAAAATAAGGGAAATTTCTGCAATTTTGCCCCAATGTAAAAGAAATTTCTGCAATTTTGCCCCAAAATAAAGGGAATTTCTGACTGTTTGCTCTCGAAAAAAGGAGATTTTTCTGTCTTTTTGCCCCAAAATAAGGAGAATTTCTGCTTTTGCCCGACAATCATGAGAATTTCTGCAATTTTGTTTTAAAATACGGTTAATTTCTGCCTTTTAGCCACAAAATAAAGGGAATTTCTGCATTTTCCCCCAATATTTGGGGTTTTTCTGCATTTTACCTCTAAATAATGGGAATTTCTGCATTTTACCACAAAATAAGAAGAATTCCTGCCTTTTGCCCCAAAATATGGGGATTTTCTGCATTTTTGTTCTAAAATAAGGAAAATTTCTTCAATTTTGTACCATAATAAAAGAAATTTCTGCTTTTTGCCCCAAAATAAGGGGAATTTCTGAATTTTGCCCTGAAATAAATGAAATTTCTGCAATTTTGCCGCAAAATAAGAGAAATTTCTCCCTTGTTGCCATGAAATATGTGAAATTTCTGCCATTTTACCCCAAAATAGGGGTAATTTTTGCCTTTTTGCGCCAAAATAATGGGGATTTCTGCCTTTTTGCCCCAAAATAAGAAAAATTTTTGCTTTATTTCTCTGAAATAAGTGAAATTTCTGCAATTTTGCCCTAAAATAAGGGAAATTTCTGCAATTTTTTCCCATAATAAAGGAAATTTCTGCAATTTTGCCCCAAAATAAGGGGAATTTCTTCTTTTTTGCCCCAAAATAAAGGAAATTTCAGCCTTTTTACCTGAAAATAAGTAAATTTCTGCAATTTTACCCCAAATAAGGGAAATTTCTGCAATTTTGCCCCAAAATAAGGTAAATTCCTGCAATTTTGCCCCAAAATAAAGGAAAAATCTTGAATTTTGCCCCAAAATAAGGGGAATTTCTGATTTTTGCCCCAAAATAAAGGGAATTTCTGCCTTTTGCCCCAAAATTAGGGGAATTTCTACAATTTTGCTCCAAAATACGGGGAATTTCTGCCTTTTTGCTGGAAAATAATGGGAATGCATACCTTTTTGCCATAAAAATGGAAATTTCTTCATTTTTGCTCCAAAATAAGGGGAATTTCTGCCTTTTTGCCTCTAAATAAGTGGAATTTCTGTCTTTTTCCCCCAAAACAAACGGAATTTCTGTCTTTTTTGCATCAAAATAAGAAGAATTTCTGACTTATTACCCTGAAATAAGTGAAATTTCTGCAATTTTGCCCCAAAATAAAGGAAATTTCTGCAATTTTGCCCCAATGTAAAAGAAATTTCTGCAATTTTGCCCCAAAATAAGGGGAATTTCTGACTGTTTGCTCTCGAAAAAAGGAGATTCTCTGTCCTTTTGCCCCAAAATAAGGAGAATTTCTGATTTTTTGCCCGAAAATTATGAGAATTTCTGCAATTTTGCTTTAAAATACTGTTAATTTCTGCCTTTTAGCCCCAAAATAAAGAGAATTTCTGCATTTTCCCCCAATATTTGGGGAATTTCTGCATTTTATCTCTAAATAAGGGGAATTTCTGCATTTTACCTAAAAATAAGAAGAATTTCTGCCTTTTGCCCCAAAATATGGGGAATTTCTGCCTTTTTGCCCCAAAATAAGAAAAATTTTTGCTTTATTTCTCTGAAATAAGTGAAATTTCTGCAATTTTGCCCTAAAATAAGGGAAATTTTGCAATTTTTTCCCCTAATAAAGGAAATTTCTGCAATTTTGTCCCAAAATAAGGGGAATTTCTCCATTTTTGCCCCAAAATAAAGGAAATTTCAGCCTTTTTACCTGAAAATTAGTGAAATTTCTGCAATTTTGCCCCAAATAAAGGAAATTACTGCAATTTTGCCCCAAAATAAGGGAAATTTCTGCCTTTTTGCCATGAAATATGTGAAATTCTGCAACATTACCCCAAAATAAGGTGAATTTCTGCCTTTTTGCCCGAAAATAATGGGAATTTCTGCATTTTTGCCCCAAAATAAGAAAGATTTTTGCTTTATTTCTCTGAAATAAGTAAAATTTCTGCAATTTTGCCCTAAAATAAGGGAAATTTCTGCAATTTTTTCCCATAATAAAGGAAATTTCTGCAATTTTGCCTCGAAATAAGGGGAATTTCTCCTTTTTTGCCCCAAAATAAAGGAAATTTCAGCCTTTTTACCTGAAAATAAGTGAAATTTCTGCAATTTTGCCCTAAATAAGTGAAATTTCTGCAATTTTGCCTCAAAATAAGGTAAATTCCTGCAATTTTGACGCAAAATAAAGTAAATTTCTTGAATTTTGCCACAAAATAAGGGGAATTTCTGATTTTTGCCCCAAAATAAAGGGAATTTCTGCCTTTTGCCCCAAAATTAGGGGAATTTCTACAATTTTGCTCCAAAATACGGGGAATTTCTGCCTTTTTGCCCGATAATAATGGGAATGCATACCTTTTTGCCATAAAAAGGGAAATTTCTTCCTTTTTGCTCCAAAATAAGGGGAATTTCTTCATTTTTGCCTCTAAATAAGTAGAATTTCTGTCTTTTTCCCCCAAAACAAAGGGAATTTCTGTCTTTTTTGCATCAAAATAAGGAGAATGTCTGACTTATTACCCTGAAATAAGTGAAATTTCTGCAATTTTGCCCCAAAATAAGGGAAATTTCTGCAATTTTGCCCCAATGTAAAAGAAATTTCTGCAATTTTGCCCCAAAATAAAGGGAATTTCTGAATGTTTGCTCTCGAAAAAAGGAGATTTTTCTGTCTTTTTGCCCCAAAATAAGGAGAATTTCTGCTTTTGCCCGACAATCATGAGAATTTCTGCAATTTTGTTTTAAAATACGGTTAATTTCTGCCTTTTAGCCACAAAATAAAGGGAATTTCTGCATTTTCCCCCAATATTTGGGGTTTTTCTGCATTTTACCTCTAAATAATGGGAATTTCTGCATTTTACCACAAAATAAGAAGAATTCCTGCCTTTTGCCCCAAAATATGGGGATTTTCTGCATTTTTGTTCTAAAATAAGGAAAATTTCTTCAATTTTGTACCATAATAAAAGAAATTTCTGCTTTTTGCCCCAAAATAAGGGGAATTTCTGAATTTTGCCCTGAAATAAATGAAATTTCTGCAATTTTGCCACAAAATAAGACAAATTTCTCCCTTGTTGCCATGAAATATGTGAAATTTCTGCCATTTTACCCCAAAATAGGGGTAATTTTTGCCTTTTTGCGCCAAAATAATGGGGATTTCTGCCTTTTTGCCCCAAAATAAGAAAAATTTTTGCTTTATTTCTCTGAAATAAGTGAAATTTCTGCAATTTTGCCCTAAAATAAGGGAAATTTCTGCAATTTTTTCCCATAATAAAGGAAATTTCTGCAATTTTGCCCCAAAATAAGGGGAATTTCTTCTTTTTTGCCCCAAAATAAAGGAAATTTCAGCCTTTTTACCTGAAAATAAGTAAATTTCTGCAATTTTACCCCAAATAAGGGAAATTTCTGCAATTTTGCCCCAAAATAAGGTAAATTCCTGCAATTTTGCCCCAAAATAAAGGAAAAATCTTGAATTTTGCCCCAAAATAAGGGGAATTTCTGATTTTTGCCCCAAAATAAAGGGAATTTCTGCCTTTTGCCCCAAAATTAGGGGAATTTCTACAATTTTGCTCCAAAATACGGGGAATTTCTGCCTTTTTGCTGGAAAATAATGGGAATGCATACCTTTTTGCCATAAAAATGGAAATTTCTTCATTTTTGCTCCAAAATAAGGGGAATTTCTGCCTTTTTGCCTCTAAATAAGTGGAATTTCTGTCTTTTTCCCCCAAAACAAACGGAATTTCTGTCTTTTTTGCATCAAAATAAGAAGAATTTCTGACTTATTACCCTGAAATAAGTGAAATTTCTGCAATTTTGCCCCAAAATAAAGGAAATTTCTGCAATTTTGCCCCAATGTAAAAGAAATTTCTGCAATTTTGCCCCAAAATAAGGGGAATTTCTGACTGTTTGCTCTCGAAAAAAGGAGATTCTCTGTCCTTTTGCCCCAAAATAAGGAGAATTTCTGATTTTTTGCCCGAAAATTATGAGAATTTCTGCAATTTTGCTTTAAAATACTGTTAATTTCTGCCTTTTAGCCCCAAAATAAAGAGAATTTCTGCATTTTCCCCCAATATTTGGGGAATTTCTGCATTTTATCTCTAAATAAGGGGAATTTCTGCATTTTACCTAAAAATAAGAAGAATTTCTGCCTTTTGCCCCAAAATATGGGGAATTTCTGCCTTTTTGCCCCAAAATAAGAAAAATTTTTTCTTTATTTCTCTGAAATAAGTGAAATTTCTGCAATTTTGCCCTAAAATAAGGGAAATTTTGCAATTTTTTCCCCTAATAAAGGAAATTTCTGCAATTTTGTCCCAAAATAAGGGGAATTTCTCCATTTTTGCCCCAAAATAAAGGAAATTTCAGCCTTTTTACCTGAAAATTAGTGAAATTTCTGCAATTTTGCCCCAAATAAAGGAAATTACTGCAATTTTGCCCCAAAATAAGGGAAATTTCTGCCTTTTTGCCATGAAATATGTGAAATTCTGCAACATTACCCCAAAATAAGGTGAATTTCTGCCTTTTTGCCCGAAAATAATGGGAATTTCTGCATTTTTGCCCCAAAATAAGAAAGATTTTTGCTTTATTTCTCTGAAATAAGTAAAATTTCTGCAATTTTGCCCTAAAATAAGGGAAATTTCTGCAATTTTTTCCCATAATAAAGGAAATTTCTGCAATTTTGCCTCGAAATAAGGGGAATTTCTCCTTTTTTGCCCCAAAATAAAGGAAATTTCAGCCTTTTTACCTGAAAATAAGTGAAATTTCTGCAATTTTGCCCTAAATAAGTGAAATTTCTGCAATTTTGCCTCAAAATAAGGTAAATTCCTGCAATTTTGACGCAAAATAAAGTAAATTTCTTGAATTTTGCCACAAAATAAGGGGAATTTCTGATTTTTGCCCCAAAATAAAGGGAATTTCTGCCTTTTGCCCCAAAATTAGGGGAATTTCTACAATTTTGCTCCAAAATACGGGGAATTTCTGCCTTTTTGCCCGATAATAATGGGAATGCATACCTTTTTGCCATAAAAAGGGAAATTTCTTCCTTTTTGCTCCAAAATAAGGGGAATTTCTTCATTTTTGCCTCTAAATAAGTAGAATTTCTGTCTTTTTCCCCCAAAACAAAGGGAATTTCTGTCTTTTTTGCATCAAAATAAGGAGAATGTCTGACTTATTACCCTGAAATAAGTGAAATTTCTGCAATTTTGCCCCAAAATAAGGGAAATTTCTGCAATTTTGCCCCAATGTAAAAGAAATTTCTGCAATTTTGCCCCAAAATAAAGGGAATTTCTGACTGTTTGCTCTCGAAAAAAGGAGATTTTTCTGTCTTTTTGCCCCAAAATAAGGAGAATTTCTGCTTTTGCCCGACAATCATGAGAATTTCTGCAATTTTGTTTTAAAATACGGTTAATTTCTGCCTTTTAGCCACAAAATAAAGGGAATTTCTGCATTTTCCCCCAATATTTGGGGTTTTTCTGCATTTTACCTCTAAATAATGGGAATTTCTGCATTTTACCACAAAATAAGAAGAATTCCTGCCTTTTGCCCCAAAATATGGGGATTTTCTGCATTTTTGTTCTAAAATAAGGAAAATTTCTTCAATTTTGTACCATAATAAAAGAAATTTCTGCTTTTTGCCCCAAAATAAGGGGAATTTCTGAATTTTGCCCTGAAATAAATGAAATTTCTGCAATTTTGCCGCAAAATAAGACAAATTTCTCCCTTGTTGCCATGAAATATGTGAAATTTCTGCCATTTTACCCCAAAATAGGGGTAATTTTTGCCTTTTTGCGCCAAAATAATCGGGATTTCTGCCTTTTTGCCCCAAAATAAGAAAAATTTTTGCTTTATTTCTCTGAAATAAGTGAAATTTCTGCAATTTTGCCCTAAAATAAGGGAAATTTCTGCAATTTTTTCCCATAATAAAGGAAATTTCTGCAATTTTGCCCCAAAATAAATGGAATTTCTTCTTTTTTGCCCCAAAATAAAGGAAATTTCAGCCTTTTTACCTGAAAATAAGTAAATTTCTGCAATTTTACCCCAAATAAGGGAAATTTCTGCAATTTTGCCCCAAAATAAGGTAAATTCCTGCAATTTTGCCCCAAAATAAAGGAAAAATCTTGAATTTTGCCCCAAAATAAGGGGAATTTCTGATTTTTGCCCCAAAATAAAGGGAATTTCTGCCTTTTGCCCCAAAATTAGGGGAATTTCTACAATTTTGCTCCAAAATACGGGGAATTTCTGCCTTTTTGCTGGAAAATAATGGGAATGCATACCTTTTTGCCATAAAAATGGAAATTTCTTCATTTTTGCTCCAAAATAAGGGGAATTTCTGCCTTTTTGCCTCTAAATAAGTGGAATTTCTGTCTTTTTCCCCCAAAACAAACGGAATTTCTGTCTTTTTTGCATCAAAATAAGAAGAATTTCTGACTTATTACCCTGAAATAAGTGAAATTTCTGCAATTTTGCCCCAAAATAAGGGGAATTTCTGACTGTTTGCTCTCGAAAAAAGGAGATTCTCTGTCCTTTTGCCCCAAAATAAGGAGAATTTCTGATTTTTTGCCCGAAAATTATGAGAATTTCTGCAATTTTGCTTTAAAATATGGTTAATTTCTGCCTTTTAGCCCCAAAATAAAGAGAATTTCTGCATTTTCCCCCAATATTTGGGGAATTTCTGCATTTTACCTCAAAATAAGAAGAATTTCTGCCTTTTGCCCCAAAATATGGGGAATTTCTGCCTTTTTGCCCCAAAATAAGAAAAATTCTTGCTTTATTTCTCTGAAATAAGTGAAATTTCTGCAATTTTGCCCTAAAATAAGGGAAATTTCTGCAATTTTTTCCCCTAATAAAGGAAATTTCTGCAATTTTGTCCCAAAATAAGGGGAATTTCTCCTTTTTTGCCCCAAAATAAAGGAAATTTCAGCCTTTTTACCAGAAAATTAGTGAAATTTCTGCAATTTTGCCCCAAATAAAGGAAATTACTGCAATTTTGCCCCAAAATAAGGTAAATTCCTGTAATTTTGCCCCAAAATAAAGGAAATTTCTTGAATTTTGCCCCAAAATAAGGGGAATTTCTGATTTTTGCCCCAAAATAAAGGGAATTTCTGTCTTTTGCCCAAAATTAGGGGAATTTCTGCATTTTGATCCAAAATACGGGGAATTTCTGCCTTTTTGCCTGAAAATAATGGGAATGCATACCTTTTTGCCACAAAAAGAGAAATTTCTTCATTTTTGCTCCAAAATAAGGGGAATTTCTGCCTTTTTGCCTCTAAATAAGTGGAATTTCTGTCTTTTTCCCCCAAAACAAAGGGAATTTCTGTCTTTTTTGCATCAAAATAAGGAGAATGTCTGACTTATTACCCTGAAATAAGTGAAATTTCTGCAATTTTGCCCCAAAATAAGGGAAATTTCTGCAATTTTTCCCCAATGTAAAAGAAATTTCTGCAATTTTGCCCCAAAATAAGGGGAATTTCTGAGTGTTTGCTCTCGAAAAAAGGAAATTTTCTGTCTTTTTGCCCCAAAATAAGGAGAATTTCTGCTTTTTGCCCGAAAATTATGAGAATTTCTGCAATTTTGCTTTAAAATACGGTTAATTTCTGCCTTTTAGCCCAAAAATGAAGGGAATTTCTGCATTTTCCCCCAATATTTGGGGAAGTTCTGCATTTTACCTCTAAATAAGGGGAATTTCTGCATTTTACCTCAAAATAAGAAGAATTTCTGCCTTTTGCCCCAAAATATGAGGAATTTCTGCCTTTTTTTTCTAAAATAAAGAATATTTCTACAATTTTATACCATAATAAAAGAAATTTCTGCTTTTTGCCCCAAAATAAGGGGAATTTCTGAATTTTTGCCCTGAAATAAATGAAATTTCTGCAATTTTGCCCCAAAATAAGGGAAATTTCTGCCTTTTTGCCATGAAATATGTGAAATTTTTGCAACTTTACCCCAAAATAAGGTGAATTTCTGCCTTTTTTCCCGAAAATAATGGGAATTTCTGCATTTTTGCCCCAAAATAAGAAAGATTTTTGCTTTATTTCTCTGAAATAAGTAAAATTTCTGCAATTTTGCCCTAAAATAAGGGAAATTTCTGCAATTTTTTCCCATAATAAAGGAAATTTCTGCAATTTTGCCTCGAAATAAGGGGAATTTCTCCTTTTTTGCCCCAAAATAAAGGAAATTTCAGCCTTTTTACCTGAAAATAAGTGAAATTTCTGCAATTTTGCCCCAAATAAGTGAAATTTCTGCAATTTTGCCTCAAAATAAGGTAAATTCCTGCAATTTTGACACAAAATAAAGGAAATTTCTTGAATTTTGCCCCAAAATAAGGGGAATTTCTGATTTTTGCCCCAAAATAAAGGGA